>NW_027467003.1:367500-404136 GCF_046128005.1 Genypterus blacodes | reverse complement strand
ATTATTTTTTTTTAATTTATGTACATAAGCAAACTGTTCCTTTAAGTACGATCTCCTTTTCTTGTTCTGCATGTGGTTAACAAACACACACACACACACACACACTGAACATTAGACAGCATGAGATGATTAGGAGGCTTTATCTGTGTGTTGAATGAACAGAAGGCAAATTGATATTGATCCTCTCAATACTGCTGGTAAGACGATGTTCAGAAAATGTCAGGTTATTCCTTTAGGACGCTTAATGCATATGTCTCCATGTGTGTTTACATGATTCTCTCTCTCTCTCCGTCCTCCAGGAGACGGCCTCCTCCTGCGACGCCGAGCTCCTCTCGTTGCTCCTTGACGCCGGGCTCCTGGTGGGCTGCGTCTCCTCGGCCCTCTACCCCCTCCTCAGCGCCCACATGCTGTCCCACCAGCGGCAGGGGGGCTGGGACGTGGAGGGGGCGGCGGCCGAACTGCTGGCGGCGGGCCACGGGCCGGAGGCAGGCTCCCTGCTGCTGGCTCACCGCGGCACCCACCGGGCCCAGTTCACCTTCAACACGGCCCTGGCTGTGCTGAAGAAGTGGCTGTGAGGAAGAGGAGTTGGAGGAAGAAGAGTCGACCTGATTGTGTGCCTGTGTGTGTGTGTGCCTGACTTGTGTGTGAGTGAACACATTTAATACCGAAGCGTCTTGAGTAATTGGGGGAATTTGATCAGGTACGCATGCACGCCTGTGCGGCGGCGTGATAGAGTAATTGAGCAGGAGCCGTGAAATAGTGGGAGGATATTAGCCCATTGTTCCATGGCAGGTTGTCTTTGACGTCTAACACGCTGCCTCTGCTCCTTTGTTTCCTCCTTAATAGTACCTAATTAATTCCCTCTAAACAAATTAGCCCCGTAGCTGCCCACGCTGCGTGTGTGTGTGTGTGGGTGCACAAATATATGAGGATCAGCACCCTATGTGGAACTAATGATGATTAGGAATAAATGTGCTTATGTACGTGTGTGTGTGTGTGTGTGCTGTCGGGGTATTGTCAGTCACATGGTTTGTACCTGAAATAAAGACAAATCTAATGGCCGCACAATAAAGTGCCGTGTCTTAATTACCTCCACAAAGGAGCTTATGTCTGCACACGCGTCTGCCGCTTTGTTTGTGAGTGGGATTAAAAAGTTGCGAGCAGATGTTGAGTTCATTCCTGCAGGCAGAGGAGCCCCGTGTTTGCCTGGGGAAGAAGCCGTTACATCACCACCGCGCCGCACTCACTCTGCATCCAGGGCGGGAATGTGACTGAACGACGGGAGGAGCGGTGGGTTTCAGTGGTTTATCAGTTTCTTTAAAAGTAATTCACTGCCTGAGGGTTCAGTAAGTAAACAAACATGTAAACACTTCATATTACACTCAGATGAATGAGATAAATGTCTTTGTTTTGCTTGGATGAAACATTATTAGTTGGCTCACTTCTGCTGTTGAGTAGTTTCTTTCCGTTTGAAGCTTTTTGCTGCGTTCAGGCGCTCATCAGAAAGGTAGTAAATACAACATGGTTAGTGTTAAAGCGGAGTTCAGTGTGTTTGATGGCGTCTCAGAAGAAACAAGAAGTATAAACGTGTACCATGGAGGTGCTGCAGGTCCCTTTACAAGTCACGCCAGCAATTTACAACTTTACGACCATAAAACCGACTTGGGAGGCCGTTCGTTTGCAATTTCCCACTTGTACTCGTGTTGTATACCAGTTTCCCGTAGCGCCTGAATGCAGCATAACTCTGGAGGAGCCTGCTCCTCACTTCATCGCTTCCCTCCATATGGACGCTTGACACGGAGTTGCCGAAACATTACAGAATGGAACGACGTTGGCGTCTCTTCAGCGGCAGAATGAGATTGTCCAACCTGCTGAGTTCTCGTTGTACTTTTAATGAACGGTTGAGTCACGCTGCATAATGCGCTCGAACCCATTACGTTATAATTGCGTCATTTTCCCTATTGTTCCAAGGCAATTACACCCCTCACCCGGCATCCGGCGCACATCTCTCCCTCCTCCTCCTCTCCGGTGCTCCGTGATGCTCGTTAACAAGATTGCTTTAAAAACAATATTTCACTTTTTTGTTTAGTTTGTGTGTTTGTATTTATTCTTTTCTTGCTCGGCTCCAAAGCTCCACGGAGGATTCGGAGCGGTTGACCTCAGAATGCCGCCCAACTTCACCTCCACGTGTCTCACCTCTTCTTCTCCTTCTGTTCTCCCAGCTGTCAAACCTGATAATTGCGAGCTAGCAATTATTTCCCGGTAAGTTGCGAGGCAGCGAATTCTCCTTGTTGGTTGATAAAAGTGTAATTTTCTTTTTTTTTTTTGTATAATTTTCTTCCAACTAATTGTTCAAGATGAGGGTTGTAAAAACGGAACCTTGCCCCATCAACCTTTTATGAACAAAGAAGTGGCAGTACAAAGTGAGGATGATGAGGCGGGGAGAAGAGGCGGTGTTAAACAGTTCTACTACACTTACTGGGTTACTAAGGAGACGGCAGATATTCCTGAAGTAATGGCCGTGGTCGCTGGCATTTAAACAATAATGTGTTTACGTCTGCTCGGCGCTTTAGTTAATTATCGGGACGTAGCGCGTTGGACGCCGCCGCAGCTCTAAACTGCTCTGTAATGGATGAACTCCAGAAGCTTCAAGCCTCATTTAAACCCGCACAGGCGCTAATAAGCCGGACATCTTTCCACATTAGAGTTTGTTGAGTTTCTCCCCCATAAACTCAATCCTTTGATTTAAGGGAACAGAGATGCGGCCTAACGGCTCCTGCCTCCATAAAGGCTTTCACTTTTTTATCACTTGGCGCAGTAAATAAAAGTTAATGTCTTTTAATTTCCTCCCAAAGTTTCAGCTTAATATATACAGTGTATACTTCAGAGTCCCTTTGTTTGTTGCTCAGGGGGCACGCTATTGCATTTGTCTGCCTGTGTGTGTGTGTGTGTGTCTTCAGTTTGTCCATTTAGCTAATTCAGTGAAAAATATGTTGAAGAGGAGATGGGGCGAGGGAGAGAGGGAGAGAACAAACCCGATTACAGAGAGAAGAAGAGGACCGGGTAGATTAGCAGTGTTGTGTTTTCCTGACTTGGTGCTCTGACCCGTCTTGATTGGCAGAGCCGACCCATAAACCCTTGGGAGAGCTCCTGTGTGTGTGTTTGCTTAAATGACACACAGGAGTGGCGGCGAGCTCCTTTAGCTCTTTTAGCTCCGCTGTGCCGCTGCAGTATTGTTTATATGAAGTTATGAAAGTATTCAGGGGTTTATTGACTGTTTACCTCTTTGTGCTGCTTGACTTCAGGATTGGAGGTCGGCTGCGTGTTTGTTTTGCTTCCCTCTCCACCCCGAGTCTCTCCGGCTGCAGCTTCCCTCCCGTGCTTTTTTCATATTTGCCGCTGTGCCGATTGCAAATGATCTGCGTTTGTTTTGGGAGGTGAAGATCAGATCATTCCTCCTGCACTCACTGAGCTACGGATAAATCATTATGTGAGGCGAGAGGTTAGTTTGCATTCGGTCCCGTATGTAATAAAAATGCACGTATGTGTGTGTGTGTGTGTGTGTGTGTGTGTGTGTGTGTGTGTGTGTGTGTGTGTGTGTGTGTGTGTGTGTGTGTGTGTGTGTGTGTGTGTGTGTGTGTGTGGCTCTGCACGCGCTCAGACGTTTCCCCTTCCTGCTAAGAATGGAACGTCGATGTTGCCGGGCTACAAACAAGCACAATCGACCGTTAATGGTATGGCGCCTCATCAGACGTTTGACCTGACGGCAGAGAAAAGAGAGAGGGGAACATATTGTCGTTTTGCTGCGACGGAAACAAAGAGCGCCGCGGCAAAACATGTTCAATACAAACAATGGATGAATGAAAAAGCAAAGGTCGAAGCAATCTGCAATTAACTAACAATCACACACACACGCACACACATACAGGTGCAGCTCAATGAATTAGAACATCATGGAAAAGTTCATTTATTTCAGTAATTCAATTCAAAAAGGTAAACTCTCATATATTATAGATTCTTTACACACAAAGTGAAATATTTACTAGACAACATTTTACCTCTTAAATCCTGTAAATCATCACGGCGGTGTTTTCAGTTTTGTTTGTTCTGCTGTGACGTTAATCAGTGAAACGACTCTCAGTGTCACAAGTTCAAAAACCAAACATAGATTTTGTTCGTGTGTGTGTGTGTGTGTGTGTGTGTGTGATCTTGATTGGTCGTTTCCGTGGCTTGTTTGTTGAGAACAGCTGGCAGCGATGAATTCCAATTGTGAGTCGCCAGCTGGGCAACTTTAAAAACTTCGCCCTGGAATTTGACGACTTTGCTTAAAATATCCAAAACACGCACGCACACACACACACACACACACACACACACACAAAAGTTCTTTGAGGGGTTTTAGCTTTAGCTCTTTAAGGAGGCGATGATGTGACGTTACTGTGTCGTTAGAGGAGTGTGAGTCGTGCATGATGGAGTGAAGTGATTGATCAGCTAGGGGGGGTCAGGGGTCAGTTTAAGGAGCGGCCATGTGACGTGAAGCAACATGTCATCGACTGTTTATCACTTCTAGCGAGCACACAAAGCTGGAAACAGTTTGAACGCCTCAGTATTTACACTCCAAACATCTCAGAGCCTGAAAACATTGTTGACATTCCTGCTTGTGTACTTTGTTTGCACCTGAAGGGGAATCGGAAACGTCTTCCCGGTGAACTCCCGACATTGATCCTGCGCCGCTCAGATGCTCGGGTGCGGCTTTAGAAATGCACAGGAAGAAGATTCTCATCATTCATCCGCTCTGTTTGTGATTGAACGCAGCTCAGCGAGGACGATGCACACTTTCAGATTCTCCCTGTTGATTCTTTCTCGAGCACGTAGGCGGGCTGCGAGTACGCGTAGGGAGCGCATCGGGGGGTAAACACCGTGTCACAACCTGTAGAGTGTTTCTTCTGTGTGTGTGTGTGGTGGTGGGGGTGTGTGCGTGAGCCGCCACTGCCGCGGCCTAGAACGCCACAAAAATCTGCGTCCAACCAGATCTTAACCAACCTTCTCTCTCCCTGTCTCTCCCTCTCTCTCTTTCTCCCCCTCTCCCTCCTCGGGTGCAGGGATGTTCTCGCTTCAACTTGTGCCCAGGAGCCCTCTGAGGAGTCTGCAAAGGAGGCAGAGGAGACATGAGAGGAGTGAAGAACTTGTTTGCATTCCAGTAAAGCTCTCTGTCACACAGGGTTCTCGGGGAATGATTCACCCTCTGGGCCCTTTTTACTAGCTGCTCTCGCCAACCACGCCATCATAATGGACGTTACAGGAGCGAGCGAGGCGCTGAAAGGAAGGGAGAATGAAGTGGGGGGAGGAGGAGGGGGGAGGAGGGACTCAAGGTCACAACAGGCTGAAGACTTCGAGAGGAAGCTGGAGTGACAGAAATAACAAGGACGAGCGAGAGAGCGAACGCCATTAATGTCGCAGTGAACGGTAACAAAAGGAAATTCTGATGTTGCTGTTGATGCACGTTGGTCACAAATGGTGAATTGCATTGATCGATGTTGGATCGCTGAATCGAGAGGCGCTCACTGCGTAGTTTTGACTCGTTTCTGGGTTTTTGCAGCGAGTTTCACTCCGGCTCTGCAAACACGTTCTCCTCTGATAGATGGTAACGTTTAATAATAGATCAGCGTGGAAATGCTGAGCTGCAGGTGAGGAAATAAATACACGGCTCAGCGCTTATTTACATTTACAAGAGAGGAAGACGGCTCGCTAATGTGCTGGCACCGCTGGATCTCTGACGTCCCCCCATCTGTCCTTTACCAGGGGACAGAAAGGGGGGGAGGGGAGGTAGAAAGGTGGGTTTGGGGGTGTGAAAGGACAGTGTGGGGACACCCAGAGATTGAGAGAGAGAGAGAGAGAGAGAGGACGCAAACTATGTCTAACCATTGAACCAATCACGGCCAAACCAATATGTGCAGCAGGGGAGGTGTGTGTGTGTGTGTGTGTGTGTGTGTGTGTGTGTGTGTGTGTGTGTGTGTGTGTGTGTGTGTGTGTGTGTGTGTGTGTGTGTGTGTGTGTGTGTGTGTGTGTGTGTGTGTGTGTGTGTTCCTCAGACTGATGTAAAAAATGCTGGATGAGGGGGCGGGTGAAACGAGAGAGGGAGAAATGGAGGGGTGGAGCGAGGGAGGAGAGAGAGAGAGGGGGGGGCCTGGACATCTGGGTAATACTTCACACTAAGTGGAGTAAATGTTTCATCAGCTGGTTTGGGTGGGTGTGTGTGTGTGTGTGTGTGTGTGTGTGTGTTACACCTTCACATGTGCTCCAATCTCTCTATTGCCTGTGTGTGTGTCTGTGTGTGTGTGTCCACCGCCAGCAATCTAAGGATCTTTGATGTTGAACTGGCTGAAAGAAGAAAAGAACACACCGATCCAGCAGCTGTTATTGTCTCTGACTCCCCCTCCACACACACACACACACACACACACACACACACACACACACGCATACACACATACACACACACACTGAGAGCAGGGTGGGGTTGGTCACGACCTTTCCTGACTCTCCTGCACGTTGGCAGGGTGATTACTCCAAACTTTGAGAAGGCGAGGGGGAGGAGCCTCTTTCCTCCAGGCCCAACTTTTCCCAACAATCACCACGACAACAACAACACCAACAACAGGTGCTCGCGCTCGGTGGGATTGTAAGCCGTGGAAAGAATGAAGCAATCAGTTGCCATGGCGATGGTGGAGGAGCGTGAGGAGATTTAGTCGGGAGAGGCTCACGTACGAGCGCCGATGACGATAACGGGCCGCTGCCGGGGTAAACAACATCAAAGAGCCAAAACATGGAGCGGATCAGGCGCTCCAGAGGCCCGGGTTTGGCTCAGCTCGTCTCTCTTCTTCATCTTCTTCTCTCTTCCAAATAACCGCTCTCCTCCTCCTTGCTTACCTCTGTCAACAACATCTGCCTGTCTGTCTCACACACACCTACCCTCTACTCCCCTCTCTGCAGGTGTCACCCTGGCCCTTTGCAACGAACGCCTGGGATCGCCGTCGCCATAGCAACACTTTGATACAGACTACTACCTCTGTGTGATGGAGGGAGGGGGGTCGACAGAGTTTATTTGTCGGCACAAGTGTTCACTGGATGTGTGTGTGTCTGTGTGTGACGTCCTCCAGGCTTTGTTAAGGGACGCCTGCTCGGATGTGAGAGGAGAGAGAGAGAGAGAGAGAGAGAGAGAGAGAGAGATGGAGTATGAAACTGACGAAGCGAAAAGCCACCAGGCAACAATCGCACTGACAGGCGGCAGAGCTTTCCTGAGCCCATTGAAATGACAGATAAAGAGGGAGGGAGAGAGAGAGAGAGAGAGAGACGCTAAAAGTACAGAACGGCAAGGACAATGACTACCCCCCCCCCCCCCCCCCCCCTCCTCCCCCCCTGTCGAGAGCGATGAGGAGAACCGATAAATTGAGGAAAGAGAGTTTATGACGCCACGCAAAGGAGACATGAAAGGGACGGAAATGAGAGAGAGGGGAGATAAGGAGGGCGAGCGAGAGGATGTTGAGCTGAAATCTTAACTAGCAGAAGCGTTGGCACCATGCTGAGACCAGACATCAGGGCCTTAGGCTAATTAAGAAAAGAAGGGTGTGTGTGTGTGTCTGTGTGTTTGTTGTTGTTGTTGCAGTGTGCCTGCCGACGTGTTTGAGGTGTGAGTGTTGAGTGTGCGACTGAGAAAAAAAGAATACCTGTGAGTGTGTGCGTGCTTGTGTGTGTGTGTGTGTCTGTGTGTGTCTGTGTGTGTGTGTGTGTGTGTGTGTGTGTGTGTGTGTGTTGTCACAGTGAAACCGCCCGAGCGTTTCGTCCCTCTCCTCGGCGTCGCTCCAGTCGAGTTTTTTTCCCACTTTCTCAGATCGTCCAATCATGTGACAGACTTTTTGGGACGTCTGAATATGTCTCACACACACACACACACACACACAGACACACACACACACACACACACCACCTCCCTTCCTCCCTCCATCTCATTTCCTTATTAAGCTTGCAATCAGCGTATCTGTCTCTCTTGGTGTGTGTGTGTGTGTGTGTGTGTGTGTGTGTGCGCAGGTGTTTTATCAGCTTAATTACCTCAGATCTCCATCTGTCAGCTTCAGGGAGCGCCGTCATAAAATGGCCTGTTTGTTAGTTTGTACTGATGATGAGCCGATCGGCACGGTGACCGCTGATCCATACGTGTGTATCTAAGGCGCCATGACAACCAAACTCACGCCGTCGTCTCCTGCCGTGACTCAGCTGCTCGCCGCCACCGCCGTCTGTCTTCATGAGGCCATTTTAGCCGTCGAAGTCGCAGTCGATCATTGTTTGTCTGTTTGTGTGTGTGTGAGTGTGTGTGAGCTAATACGACTCTTCATCCTGTGGTCACGGCCCGTAGCTCTGCTCTCCTATTCCCCTTGAACGCCTCACAGCTCACCTTCCTGTGAACACATCAAATAATACAAAATCAATAGCTGTTCACGTCTTCATGTTCAATCTTCACAAAGCCGCTTCATCAATGAGCTCGAACAGGAATGGGCTCCACGGGGGGGCGAGGGGGGCGGGGCAAGACGTCCTGTAACCAGTCAAAGGATGTCGACCTTGAACGGCTCAAACGTGAACACGACTCCTTTGGTTAACACCTGAAGCACTTCCTGTGCTCTCTCTGTGCGGTTGCGGTGGCGGCTGAAGTGAAGCGAGGGAAGCGAGGGAGGCGAGGCTGTGAGGTCACGTGTCTGCGGCCCCACGTGAAGACGACTCGCTCCTCTGATGAACCGGCTGATGCAGTGGACACGATTATGTGAAAGCTTTCTGTCAATTTACTCATCCCGTCGCAGCGGCAACCCGGGCGCAAAAACAACTCATTGCGTTTCACATTTTACTCGCTTATTTCGCCGACGGCTGAAATAAACACGCCAGTAAACAACAATTTCACTGTCAATTTATGGACAAAAGAGGTTTTTACGATTGCCAAAGGGAGGGAAGACGATGTCCACACAGAGGGTCCCACACACACACACACACACACACACACACACACACACACACCACTCGCCTCCTTCAACACTGTCGAAGCTCATGGGACAATGGCCTTTGTTGTCTCCTGAGAGTGGCGGCCATTGTTGGACTCTTTGTTCATCAGCGTGTGTTCGCCTTCTATGGGTTTTTCCTTTTTTTAGCTTTAGTTAATAAGAGTTTGCCTGCTGACCAAAGAGGCTGAGGGGAGGCTGAGGGGAGGATGAGGGGAGGATGAGGGGAGGATGAGGGGAGGATGAGGGGAGGATGAGGGGAGGATGAGGGGCTGGGTGGCGTTCCATGGCATTTTGGGCTCAAAAGGTGAGCCGCTGACAGTTCCAAATGTGAGCGTAGGAATATGAGAGTGTCCGTCTCTTAAGACAGAAACGAGCAGCGACGTCAGGCGTTTCTCAATAGAGGTTTCTCTCCCCTCTATCCCTCCCCTCTCTCTCTCTCTCTCTCTCTCTCTCTCTCTCTCTCTCTCTCTCTCTCTCTCTCTCTCTCTCTCTCTCTCTCTCTCTCTCTCTCTCTCTCTCTCCCCCTCTCTCCATCTCGCAGCAGA
Organism: Genypterus blacodes; assembly: GCF_046128005.1. Lineage (NCBI taxonomy): Eukaryota > Metazoa > Chordata > Actinopteri > Ophidiiformes > Ophidiidae > Genypterus > Genypterus blacodes. The sequence goes on along the minus strand of NW_027467003.1, from coordinate 394,544 downwards.
TTAATATCGGAGACAAACACAATTAAAAATTGATTTGTGGCTAATTATTGACCGGCGTGAATAATTAATGGAGGTGTTGCAGGGCCACGTGTGTGTGTGTGTGTGTGTGTGTGTGTGTGTGTGTGTGTGTGTGTGTGTGTGTGTGTGTGTGTGTGTGTGTGTGTGTGCGCGTTTGCGTGTGTGTGTTTGTGTTTGTGTGTGCGTTTACGATTTCACCGATATACCATATATGGATCTACGCAAGTTCGACCAGAGTAAGGACGGAGGACAGATTTCTGCTTCTCTGGCTTTAGAACAATGAGGTAACTGAAGACGCCATGATTGAAATGGGGCCATCCATCATTTCCCAGCACTTTTGGGTCGTCCAGCGTTGAGATTCCGTCCAGGACCACGTCGTCCTCTGGCGGCTCCGGACTCCATCCATCACCCGGCCTCTCCGTCTCCTCCTCTGATGCCGCCCGCCGCCGCCACAATTACCCGCCATTACGTTGTCAGCGCTCGCCAGACGCCCTATTAAGAGCAAATGGAGGAGTCGCATTGACAGTTTTGTCAGGGCGGCGGCAGATAAGATGTCCGTTTAGCCGGCGTGTTGGCTCTCCTCTCGCCTGTCCAGATGTAATTACCCTGTTAGCTCTCCTGCCGTTTGGGGAACGAGGCTTTGAAGGCGGCCGGGAAAAGTTCAGAGTCGGAGAGACTCAGGAGGGATTCGCCGTCGACCAACGCCAGGAATGACCTCGCTGTTGTTTGGTCCCAAAGCTTGGACGTAACAAAGTTCTGAGTGGATGAAGTGTCTCTGAGCAAATCACTTTTAAGGATATTATGGTTAAAACTTCTTCTTCTTCTTCTTCTTCTTCTTCTTCTTCTTCTTCTCCTTCTCTCCTGGCGGCGCTGATGAGACGTCAATGGAGAAATTGAGTCGTCGCCTCTGAACGCCTCTGTCGCCTCTTTGTGTTCTCAAATGAGACTTTGGCCCTCTTTGCTCTTTATCAGCTGCTCTTCCTCTCCCTCCTCCTCCTCCTCTCCTTGTATCTTTTGTTTCATTAGCCCCTCGTTTATTCTCTCTCTCTCTCTCTCTCTCTCTCTCTCTCTCTCTCTCTCTCTCTCTCTCTCTTGGAGGCTGTGATCCTTTTTAGTTTTTTCCTTCTTCTTTCTCTTCCCCTATCAGTTGTTGGCCAGGTGGTGCGGCTGTGAGAGCTGTCTGATTTATGGCCGAGGAGGGAGCCCAGGCCATAGTGTGTGTGTGTGTGTGTGTGAGAGAGAGAGAGAGAGAGAGAGAGAGAGAGTGAGTGAGAGTGAGACTGAGAGAGACAAAGAGAGATGTGTGCGTTTATATGTCTAAGGAAAGTGGCACTTTTGGCACTGCTGCAGCACAACCTTGATCTCTGACCAAAGTGTGTGTGTGTGTGTGTGTGTGTGTGTGTGTGTGTGTGTGTGTAGGTGTTTTAGCCGTCACTCTCAGCTAAAAGCCTGTGTTTATGCCACTGTTTGCTTTTCATATCAGTCCTAAGCTCTTGCCAGTCGTCTATTTCCAACATTTTCATCTCGTTTGTGTAATAGATGTGTGTGTGTGTGTGTGTGTGTGTGACTGTGTGTGTGTGTGTGTGTGTGTGTGTGACTGTGTGTGTGTATAAACTCTGTGGGTGTGTGAGAAGCATCAAAGTGGTTCCTCTGAATCGGTTCCCTCTTTTCACGTTTTGAAGCACAGAGATTGAGGGAGAATAGAAGCTGTGACGTTCTGATGGATGTGTTCAGTCAATCAGATTGATATTCCTCTCTGTGCCTGCGCCTCCAACGCCAGGCGCTCTGCATTCATCTTCCATAGGTGTGTGTGTGTGAGTGTGTGTGTGTCTGCCTCTCTTTGTTATTGTTTGCATACATACTGTGTGTGTGTGTGTGTGTGTGTGTGTGTGTGTGTATATTTTCTAACATTTCAGAAACTCTTCCTCTATAGATATACTGGCGAGTCACGTCTGTCTGTCTGCCTGTCTGTCTGCCTGGCCCCCTCCCTCTCCTCTTTCCTCTCCTCCCTTTCCCAACATTTTCTCACAGTGATATAAAAGAAGGTGCATAAGGTGCTAGGTTGCTAAGGTAACCAGTCCTTCCCTTCATTCTGGGATCTTTGGTTGCGAAGCTCGCCGGGGCTCAGACTCCAACCAAACAGGGCGGAAAACGGAAAAAGGTTCACGAGGAAATATGAGGGTCGCTGCTGGTGTGTGTGTGTGTGTGTGTGACACTGTGGTGGTTGTAATTATATGTTGACACAGTTTTGTTAATCTCTTGCCACTTCACTCCTTAATGACGCTGGAGTGTCTTTACATTGTATTTATGTTAAAGCTGCATGTATGTGCTCAGACACACAGCTTCACTCAGACCGTATCTGTGTTTACGCTGTGGTGACGCCTCACTCCACGCCAGACGCAACACGGAAATGAGTCTTTCTTCATACTGTGGCAGGTCAAAGGTCAGACAGCACAGGAAGTTGATTTATATCGTTTCACTTGAGTCAACTGTCTTACAATTGTGTAATTTGGCTGATTTGGGTAATGTTTTAATGTGTGTGTGTGTGTGTGTGTGTGTGTGTGTGTGTGTGTCTGTGTGTGTAGCTCATCGTCTGTGGTGTGTTGATATGGGAGCACACACATTGGATACACACACACACACAGACAGACAATAGCTGGGAGTTAATCAACCTGTTAATTGTGGCTCACTGACAGGTTGATCTCCCCTCTCTCTCTCTCTCTCTCTCTCTCTCTCTCTCTCTCTCTCTCTCTCTCTCTCTCTCTCTCTCTCTCTCTCTCTCCCCCCCCTCTCTCTCTCTCTCTCTCCTTCTCTTTGGCCATAGATTGTGCTGCAGCAGTAAACTCTGACCCAATCGCTCATTCACAAAAGCAATTAACCGCAATTGGCTGGGGCTGTGTGGGAATTGCACTCGATCAAGTGTGTGTGAGTGTGTATGTGTGTGTGTGTGTGTGTGTGTGTGTACATGCGTCTCTCTTTGACTTTGTGCCTTTGTTTGACTTTAACTCAGTGGTGTGTGTGGGAGTGAAACCTGCAGACTGGGCCATTTTGTTGATTAAGGAAATGAATCTCAGGTCACTTCCTGCTTTGTTGTTGTGCGTGCTTGTCTCCATGGTGACATCACGTCTGCGATGACGCCCCCCCTTCTCTACTGCTCACCTAAACAAACCCCAGATGGAAGAAGACTAGCGAGCCAGAGACCTTTAGGAAACAAATTAATTACGGGTGTGAAAGGTTGAGAGGTGCTGCGGGTAACAACAAGAGTACAGTCAAAGAAAATACCAAGGAGATAATTTAAGATCCTGCGTATATAAATTGAGATTGTTAGAGTGAATTTAAAGGCCATTCATGAATTATTTAATCAAAACACACACCAGACTCCTACTCGTTTAACATCTGCAGGTGTGTGTGTGTGTGTGCCTGTTTGTGTGTGTGTGTTTGGTAGTTTGGATGTCTGGAGGGATTTCTCACACTGTGCTTGGTGTCAGATAGTCACAAGCAGCGATCGTTCAAACAGATACATAATAATATATATACATACACAGTATTATGGAGAGGAGCAGAGTTTGGATGATCGCCAGTTGCCTCTGGAAAGTGTGTGTGTGTGTGTGATATATTTGCTGAATCCCGGCTTTGAAAAAGAACTGTGAATATGTGTGTGTGTGTGTGTGTGTGTGTGTGTGTGTTTTGCATGCGTGATGTGCTTCCACCGCCCTTCGTCTCGAGAACACTGAGAGATTTTCCAGCCCTGCATTCCTCATGAATATTTTACTCCGTCTCCTCCTCTGCCTCTCTCTCTCTCTGTCTCCCTCTCTTCCTCTCTCTCTCACTCTCTCTCTCTCGTCCTCTCTCTCTTGCTCTCTCCCTCTCTCCATCGCTGACTGTGCTGGAATCCCATTGTTGCCGTCATCCCCAGGATGGTTGCAGAAATCCCTCTGTGTGTGTGTGTGTGTTGTGTTTCCCTGCAGCGTACCGACCGTCCGGGGCGCCGTTTCTCTCTTTTCCTCAGGGTCATTTAGCAGCGGCACCGGAGGTCAGGGGTCGGGCGGTGGATGATAGTTGTTGGAATTGGTTTTGTCCACTTCTCCCACCCTGAATGCGCACGCTGACACGGGTCAAATCATTCTGCCCCCCTTTGCTGCGGCGTCCTGTTGGCTCAGAGGTATAAAACCTGAGACCTGAACGCCACCGTGTCCTCTCAAAGTCTCTCTCTCTCTCTCCCGTGTCGCCCTCTCGCAAAAATGTCATAAAGACAATCAAAAAAAGATCACCGCCCCCCCGCCGAGTCAATTCCAGCTGCCCCATCAACGCTAATGACACCGAGCGCTCAGGCACAGGGTGGGTTAACGCAGCCACAGGCCTCATGCCGCGCCACATAATGGCAGCAAACCTCTCGTATCGACGACCCTAATGCGGCCCCAGCTCCAAACATTTCACCCTCTGGGACAGCCGCGTCCCACGGGCGGCACTCTGGGTTTATTCACCGTCTGCGTGTGTGTTACTGCTGCCTGCGGGGTCCAGGCCCAAGCTGTGTGTGAGCGAGCGAGCGAGACGCCACTTAGGTTGTAGGACGTGAACATTTGATGGAAGTGTTTGTTTGATATGAGAGCGACATCCTAAGCTTTGAGTGTTTGCGTGTCGTCGTGGGCTCTGGAAGTAATTGAAGGCGTGAGAGGCGATGGCAAATGGCAATAAAGAGAGAAATGGCGACATCATGGCTAAATATGTCAATAAAGAGGCTCCCACGACTGGAGGAAGGTCAACTCAGCTTAATCGTGATGGAAATGAATTGCAGACGCTTTGGTTTGTGGAAGGTTTCTATGTTATATAATACAAATCTCTAATATCAGGGTCGACTATGGTAAAAGATTATTTAATGTAATATAATAAAGCATCTTGCGTCACAATGAGCATGCAGTTAATTTGATGTTTTTATCATTTTATTTTCTTTTGTGATGTTTGACATTAGACCTCTGAAATGTGACACACAAACCATCACACACACACACACACACACACACACACACACACACACACACACACACACACACACACACACACACACACACACCTGTAGATAAACTCTGGACCACCTGGGGAAAACTGGGACCAGCCAGACCCAAAGTGAGTCCTGGGGCCCAAACTCGGCTCACTGGATGAGTGTGGGGGGCCACTTTGTAGCGTGTGTGTTTGTTTGTGTGTGTGTAGCAGAATAAAGGTGTGATTATAGAGGGCATTAGCGCCTCTGCCTGCCTGCATTAGGCCACACACACACAGGGGCTTTATTTCATCAGAGCTGACACGCCCGGCCGAGGAGTCATTTCTTTTTGCAATTTTCTGCTCGGTTTCATGTTCCATTACCGCTAGATTATGCTGCTTTCTCCCCTCTCACACACTCATTTATGGATGAGCTCATGCACAAACACATTTGCAACACACATGCATGCACGGCTGCCCACACATTGTATGATGCTCATGATTACACACACACACACACACACACACACACACACACACACACAGACACACACACTACTGCTGCTGTAATTATTGCAGCTCTGCTTGTTGAAGGACAGAAGCTGAGCCCTGAACTGCTTTTTGTAAAACTGTGAATATAAAATCCATTCTAAAAGCTGTCACCTGTGTGTGTGTGTGTGTGTGTGTGTGTGTGTGTGTGTGTGTGTGTGTGTGTGTGTGTGTGTCAGAGGGTCAGCAGGAGCCTAGTTGTACTGTATAATTGTGTGAGGAGACAATTGGGAGTGTGGGCTTCCTTGGCTGCTCGTGTGGGAATGTTGCTCTGGAAAACGCCTCTAGGCTATGTTGTAAGAATGTAAATGCTTGGAGTTCAGGCGAGGTCATGTCCCCGATTTCATCTGTGGGTGCAGCGAAACGTGACGAGCAGCAGCGGGGAAGAAAACAAACAAAACAGGGATGTGTAGCATGTAGCGTGTAGCCTGTTAGCGGCTAAACAGGACACAAACAGGCTTAAGGAGGGCAGGCGGGGGATTCAGGAGCGTCGGAAAACTCACCTGGAAGGGGATTTGGGAAATGGGAAACAGGGTGGGCGAAGCTTCTGTCCTTCCATCTCCCGGTAACACGTACGTGCGACACGGCTCTGCAATCTTTACACGTCACTTTAGTCCTCAAGCTTATGTTTGTGTTTTACTCCAAAACCATCACAGAACCTGGAGCAGCTGGTGCTTAACGTTCAAATCTGCAAAAACATCTCCACCTTCCTGTGAGAGTGTGTGTGCGTGTGTGTGAATGTGCCCTTTCTCTGTGATTTTGTACATTCTCAACACAAAATAAAGCTTTTACGTGCTTAAATGAATTATATATATTATAGGAGAGCGTGTCGGTGCGAGAGCAGACGGAGCGGAGCTTCTGTTATTTCCGTCCAGCAGTGGCCGGGGCGACGGTGGGCGAGAATAGAAATGCTGAGGGTTAGAGAGAGGTGAGGGTGACACACACACACACACACACATTTAGAGACTTAAGGGAAGAGTGAAGGACGAGTGGCATGCAGGGAAGGAAAGAAAATACTTCCAGCTTCAGCCAACCGCAGAAAATGGAGGCAGTTTGTGTCGTTACTGGCAAAGCGAGGACACGACTGCTGTCAGAGACGGGCACTGTGTTTAAGTGTGTGTGTGTGTGTGTGTGTGTGTGGGATGGGTTTTGCCTCCGTATGTGTGTGTGTGGCTTTGTGCAATTGGATGGCGTATGTGTTTGTGTTTGGAATCCCTTAAACAACGACATCATCACTGACCGACGCATTCTCCTCCTCTTCCTCCATGAACGCCGCACCACTAAACTCAAAGACGTTTCATAACAGCATCACTGAACTTCATATGGCCACGCCCTCTGCGTTTGTTCCCCCTCTGACGACGGATTGAGAGCGAGAGACACGGACTGACCTCAACCTGATCTGTATTCAAACTCTCTCTTCTTCTTCAATGAGGCACAATTATAAAAGATGTAAGAGGAGTTGGTGTTCAAAGTGAAGCAGGGCGCAGTCTGAAGCATGTGAAGCTTTGGCGGCGTGCAGGGGGAAACCCTCAGGAGGATCACATGGCCAAACGCTGAGAGAATGACATTTAGCAGCATTCAGAGCAGGGCAGCAGGTTGTGAAATGGCCGTGGTGACATTTACAGTAACCTTTCCCTGAGACTTCTTTAAAGAAGGGTTAAAACCACAGAGATGCGCCGGCGTTCCGCTCTCTCCCATTAATCAGGCTGTGATTGTGCCGGGGCGGCGGCCCGAGGGGAGATTTCTCTCCTCACCTGTGAGAGAAGCGAGGGGAGAGCCGGGCGCTTGAAGCAGCTGTGTGTGTGAAACCCGTCCTGACACGCCCCGGGGGGTCAGAGCCCGCATCAGGAAGCGCCCAAGTGTGCCGCCGCCGCCACCGAGCCCGGGAACAGGATTCCCTACCGCTCGCTCTCTGATCTCCACAGGGGGGCAAAGCAGCTCATTATCGCACCATTAACACAGATCCAGACTTTTCCGTGAAACTCCAGCTCGCCTGAACGCCTCATTGCCAAATTGCTTATTATTTTGTACAAATGTGCTTTGGAAAAACGTCGCCGTGCTCATTAATTACAGCAAAAAGCAGTTGATTACAAAACGGCTTTGGAGCAAATACGATTAGCTGTCTGGTTTCCTTTCTCGCTCGTGCAAATGAAGTCGCCGTCTCGATTCGCCGTCTAATGTGCGAAACCCCACGGATCCAGACGAGACCCTGAAACTTTTTTTAAAGCTTTGTTAAAGCGCTGACATTCACTGAGGACCAGGCAAAGCGGTGCAGCTGAGCCGAGTCATCCCGCCGCCCTGCGGTCCCTAAAGGCACCACAGCACATGGTCACCTGATCACAGCAGGGAACTAAAAGTGTGTTTGTCAGACTTTAAGGTCTAACCAGGACACATGTGACAAAGACATACGTGAAGTAAATCCATCCACATACAAACAGAGAGTGAGAGACACACACACGCATCATTTGTCCTCAGTTGCGGCACGTCGGTTCTTTGTCTTTGACTTAATCCAAACGGCCAAACAGGTTTTTTTGTTTAAATCCCAGAGTGGCGGCTCTTGTTTGAACAGGTGAGTTCATTTGCATGTCAGTTAGTCCACCTGCCACACAGCCGGGCGGGGCCTAACGTACGTGCTTGTGTTGTGGGTTTGTACTGGAGAGCAGGAACAACACACACACACACACACACACACGCACACACAGGTTGATCCACTTTAACTGCCACCGATGTTTTGTCTCAATCCAGGTGCTGGAACCCCTAGAGCCAAACCCGACGGTGCGTTCAGGCGCCTGTCATCAAATCCTTGACTGACTCGACTGAATCTGCAGGAGAAATCCCGCCTCCCTCGTGGCTCTGCCGTCCCCCGCCGTCCTCGCCGTTAGCTGGATGGACGACCTGCAGGTGCGTGCTAATTGTACGGTGCCCACGTTTCCTGCCGGGGATCGCCGCCATAAAAGAATCATCACATCCACAACGCGTTCCTGGAACCTGGCACCGCTTTAATCAGTGGCACACACACAGCAGATGCTCCGAGGGCACGATAAGCTGGTCTACTGGCCCATGTAATTAGCTTACAAACGCGCCGTGTTGCTGCGTGTAATCGCTTTGAAATGTCAATACATAGGTGCAGGTCCAAACATAGAGACACAACATGTGACGTCTGACAAGAGCTGTTTAACAGGAAACACTGCAGCCGGCGCTTTAACGGCTTCAACGTTGCCTCATTTGCATCGGCGGGGAAAAGCCTCCTTCAAGCGGCGGCGCTTAAGGAGAGCGGAGGATGAAGACGGGGAGACGGCGAGAGATTAGAGGGAGACGCTCCTCAGACGCTTCAAGCAGGCGGGAGATTGGGTCGTGTTCCGTCCCCACAACACACTCCTCTGAGACCTGTGATTTAGCTGGCAGCAGGAGAGCGGCCAGCTGCTTTGTCTGCCTCACACACACACACACACACACACACACACACACACACACACACACACACACACCAGATAAACCCCAGTATGAATTGAATGCATGCCACAGTACAGAAACAATAGCGTGTGTGTGTGTGTGTGTGTGTGAGACGCGTTTGTTGCTGGAGCAGAGGCGTTATTAACAGCGAGGTTTGAGCAGTGATAGTAGTTCACACACACTCGCACTATCGCACAACATCACACACGAACGTGACGGCGCCTCGAGTTTCCTTAGTAACGGCATTTACATCCACTGAGGCGCACAAAGAGGCGCCTCATGAATAAACATGCAGCATATGGGACGTACAGTATAGACCTGGAGCTCACAGCTTTGGTCTCACACTCTAACACACCCACAGACACACACAGACACACACACACACACACACACACACGCCGAGCAGAGCACTGTCATGTCAGATGGCGGCAGCAGAACTCTCCTCGAGCTAACAATGTGGCATGTGCGATCTCTGCCTGGAGCACACACACACACACACACACATACACACACACACACTCTCTCTCTCAAACACACACACGCCACTAATAAATCTTAGTCTTAGGCCTATTAGTCACAGAACATGCACCAGCAAATATACACGCACGCACACACTGCATCGTACAAGGTGCAGCAGTGTTACACACACACACACACACACACGCAGACACACACACACACACAGAGCCATATGCTTACTTCCCTTGCCTCATATAGAACACTAGCTGCCCCAGTACCCTGATTTTGGAAACTCACAGGGGATGCCAGACACACACACACTCACACATACACACACACACACACACACAACAAACCCAGCCTTTACCTCACAACCTCAGTCTAACACGCTGCTGTTAATAGTTTACAAACAGGATGGACGTCAGAAGCCAGATGATGTATCTCCAGTGTAAGAACCGGCAGTAGAAACGTGTGTGTGTGTGTGTGTGTGTGTGTGTGTTTGTGCGTCAACGGAAGTTTAATTTGGGTGAAACAGGTGAAACGGTGGCGTGCAGCATAAAGCAACAACGAGCAAGAGTGGTGAAATACTGGCCAGAGGGAAGGGAGGGGGAGGGAGGGGGGGGAGGCCAACCAAGAGGGAGGGGAGGAGCCGGAGATGTGGCTCGTTAGTTTACACTGTAGCTATAAACACACACACACACACACACACACTCGCAACAATCTGCGTCTAATTGAAGCCGTCACTGCAACAAACCCCAGCTACAGTTGAATCAGTCCCTCTAGAGACAAACACACACACACACACACACACACACACACACACACACACACACACACACACACACTTGACAGTTAAAGCTGCGAGGAACAAAGGCCAAAGCAAAGAGACGCAGCACCTTTAGACTCAAGATCATCATGATAAACACTCCAGCCCCACACACACACACACACACACACACTGCAGGCGATTACAACACAGCTGTCATAAAAAACACACAATGATATCTCCAGGCGGGAGGGATTGGACCCTACGACGGTCCGGTGCGTCTCCATGGACTCCACACAGTTGCCGTTGTAAAGCTTCTTCATAAAGTCGTTATGGATTTGACGCAGATGAAGGTTTCCGTGGCGATATGAGGCCTGTTTGGCTGGAGGGGAGGTCAGGAGGCAGGAGGGCATCAATAATTCAGATATATGTGTGTGTGAGAGTGTGTGTGTGTGTGAAGAGGGAGAGCCTGTGTGCTTTCCCCCCTCTTCTCTCTGGATTCAAACTCGACCCACACCTGCTGCAGCAGCCGGTCTCCACCTTCATCATATTTCAATCTCTGTTTATTTAAATAAACAAAACCAGATCAAGGTTCAATCCACTAAACTGAAATACAAAAATAAGGGACTCAAAATTCGAAATTAATATATGAACACAATTTACACACGCACGCACACACACTCACACAGACACACACACATCCGGTGCTGTGGAGCAGGATGACGACAGCATTGTGACATGACAATATTCTCAATATGGCAGAAGAAGGATCGGAGCTTTGATCCAAAGCCAAAATGCTTCGTTGAGGCCACTGCACACGAGGCTCTGTGTTCGAATCCCGGGGCTTTAAAGCTAACAGTAAAAAAATAAAAGGGAGACTTTTTTTTGTTCGTGAGCCATCCACATCTTTGATCCCCCCCTCCATCCCTCCTCCCCCCATTCCCGGTCTCACCGTCTGGTTCTGCCGCAGCGGGCGCCCTTATATGCGGGGAAGAAGAGTAGAGAAGAGGAGGAGGAAGAGGAGGAGGAGCCCCCCCCTCACCCCCAACCCAGCAGCGCCGTTATCCCGGGGAATCGAACAGAAAACCCAAACCCGAGCCCCGTGTGTGTTAAAGGTGATCTTGGGGGGAGAGGGGGAGGGTCTGGGGGGTTCCGGGGTTCGGGGTGGTTCGGTAGTACTCGCGTGTCCCACTCGGCGCGTCTCCTCTAAAGGGGCGTTGGTCTGTTTCTATGGCCGCTCTTGTTGTTTTTGATGAGAATCCAAACGGCAAACGTCCGTGACACAAAAACAGCCAGTCCAACACCAACAGGTCCTTCGCTCCCGTGTGTGTGTGTGTGTGTGTGTGTGTGTGTGTACTTGTCTGTGCGTGTGTGTGTGTATGTGTGATGGGAGGAGGAGGAGGAGGAGGGGGGGAGGCTGGTGGAGGAAACGCTATCAAACGGAATCCCGGTTGATTCTGATCCGATCACTCCTTCCCCCCGCTAACCAAAGTCAGCTCTTTGAGAATCCCGCTGGCGTCCACCCGCCGCCTCTCCCGGATCATGTCCTCCAGGCTGCGGAACACCAGCGTGTGCACGCCGCTGCCGGACAGGTGCACTTTGAGGAAATACTGCTGCTCCGCCGAGTGCGCCTCTCCGCCGGCTTTGAACTCCCGCTTACCGAAGCGACACCAGGCGGCAAAACTTTCCGAGTTGGTCCAGCATATCTCCTCGCTGCGCAGGCCCACGTGTCCCGCCGCGTTCTGCATGACCAGGTCGGGGGGGAGCGGCCGGTACCGGTACCGGTTGTTGACTATCCTCCCGTGGCGCCCGCCGCTGATCTCACGCAGGCTGTCCTTGCGGATCTCGCCCTTGTGCAGGTGGATGACCTGGTCGTCGTGCTCGAAGATGACCCAGTGCGGCGGCTGCGCGGCGGCCACCAGCTCCAGCAGGTCCCCCGGTTTGCACATAGTCAGTAAAGTTTTGGCCGAGTACACATTCAGGTCCTCGTTCTCCCGCAGCTTGGAGAAGATGCATTCCTGGGCGCAGAAGGCCGAGTACTCCACCTCGCTGACCGAGAAGGGTCCCTCCTCGGCCGGGCTGTGGTCTTTGGTGAAGCCGCAGTCGGACGGTGTGCGGTCGTCCACCTCCTCCTCTTCGTCAGAGAAGAAGTAGGCGACGCCGACCCGAAGCTCGTCCTTCTCCAGCCCGGACGGATCCCCCGTGGGCAGCTCGCTGTAGTTGAGGTGGGTGATCCGATCCAGTTGATTTCCCATCAATGACCTGGCAAGGCAGAGGCATGGACTGCGGTGTCTGCGGGGGGGAGTGGAGGGGGGACGAGGGGGTTGTAGAGAGAGAGAGAGAGAGAGAGAGAGAGAGAGAGGGAGAGAGAGAGAGAGAGAGAGAGAGAGAGGTGTCAATAGCGTAGAATCCACCGTGCAGCAAACCTTTCATATCTCAATGTAGAATCTATACATCGTCCTCCTGTGATACACACACACACACACACACACACACACACACATCCACCGTGGTCGCATTTAAATTCCTTTGGTCATTGGATCAGAGTTAGCCACGCCAAAAAAAAAAAGAAAACAAAAACAAAAACACAGAAAAACAGCCCCTCCACTCTTGTGAAGTGCTCTCTCGACACACTACACACTGACGCGATCAATGCTCCAGCTGCTCCCTTCACACCCACGAGTCAATCATTGGTTTTGGACGGAATTGGGGGGGGGGGACAAAAAAAAAAATCCTGCGGTCCCCCCCCCCCCCTGCGTGGACGCGACGCGGAGATAGAGAGAGAAGGAGAGTGAAAGAAAAAGAGAGAGAGAGGCGTAAACAAGGTGAAAACACAAACCCAGTAGTGTAAAGTAATAGCCCAAAAAATGCAGAGAAGAAGAAAGAAACTGTGTTGTGGGGAGGGAGGGGGGCTGATACCTGTGCGCTGCCCGGGCAAACAGTTAAATATCCTTATGTTCCATGAGTAACGAGGGCTGCGCTTCCTCTGCCCTCCTCTTCCTCTTCTCCCTTCTCACGCTTCTTCTTCTTCTCCTCGCTCGTTCCGTTCCGCCCCGCGCGCGCTCTCTTATCCAAAGGGGGGGGGGGCGTGTCGTGCCGTGCGTGCGTGCGTGCCAACACTCCGTCGCTCCGCTCGCGCTCTTTCTCTCCCTCTCGCGCCTCGGTTCCCGTTTAAGTACCACGGAGAGCTCCGCCTCCCCGCACCCCCTCCGTCTCCCCCCCTGGTCACGCCCCCTGAGAGGAATCCCATTGGCCAGCGATCGCGGGGGGGTCACTCACCACACGACACGGACCAATGGGAGACGGGGAAGCCGGTGCCAGTCAGCGCGGCGGGCCAATCGGGTGCGTTCAGGCTCGGCTGGAGGCGAGGGGCGGCTGTTACCGTGGCATGGGGTTTTGTTGTCAGAGCTGTGAAATTCTTCACATGATCAGCAGAGTCCATGTATGTTCAAGGCGACCCGTCAGTGGGGATAACAGCCTGTCTGTCTTCACGTGAGGGTTGGTTAGTTAAGTTACCGCAGCGAAGGACACCACACACACACAAACACACTCCACAACCTGTCACACACCAGGAAGATTGTCCATTTGTCACGTCTGTGTCATTGTATTAGCCCCCCTGCTGCATACATCAATAACACTCTGCCATTTCCTCCGTGGATTGTGTCCATATGCCGCCTGATGATCTGCATCACTTTGTCTTTTCTTATAGCTGTCAGTGTGTGTGTGTGTGTGTGTGTGTGTGTGTGTGTGTGTGTGTGTAGTAGAGACAAAGGGGAGGGAATGGAAGCAGGAGTGTGTTTGTATACAAGGAGGAATAGGGACCAAACAAAGGATTCACAGGCAGATTCTAATACCAACGATCTAATACTTGACTGTGTGTTTGAATTCTAAGAGATGAGGTGCAGTAGAAGCGAAACGCGCGTGTTTGTGTGTGTGACTCGCTGCCAGTGTGTGTAGGTACTTGTTTGTTATGCGCAGCGTTCACGTGTGTGTGTGTGTGTGTACTATTATCTACACCCTGCAGTCACGTCTCTCTCTTCATCAACACTGCCCAGAGCTGATAGCCATCTTTGCAGTTTCTTACAGTGAGTGTTCCCACTCTCTCCCTTTGCATCCATAATAGTTTTTTTCCTTTCCATTTATTCCTCTTGTGGCATCCAGAGAGCTCTTTACACACACACACACACACACACACTCCCCCCCCCCCCCCCTCCCTCAGATGGTTGGAGATAGCAGCTCTCCAGTTGCTGACATAGAACGGTCGACGGTCTTTGTTACTGCTGGTGATAGGCGTAAGCTCATGGAGTGTGTGTGTGTGTGTGATATAGATAAAGCTATGCACATCGCCATGCAAAGGCACGAAGACACACTTCAATTTAAATCATGTAATCCTATTGAATCGTCTGCTTGAAATCTACCGTGATGCTACAAGTAGAAGCTCACAATGATGTTGACGGCGTCCTGCTGAACTTTGTGTCCATATCCTCTCTAGCTCCTATATGGACGTACGGTCCTGCCACCTGAATTACATTAAAACACAACACACACACACACACAAACGCACACTTACACACACTTAATCATATATACAGTGTGTGTATTAATAAGGCAGGGTGCAGACAGTAGTGGAATAACTACTGAGACAAGGTGATATTTCACAACCCCAATAATTGGATACGTCTCTATTCCTTAATTACTAACTAAATCATATAGGCTTCAGCAGCATAACACTGAACACACACACACACACACACACACACACACACGCACACACGCACACACACACACACACACAGATGGACTCAAACATCAATACATACAATGATACAAGCCTCTGCTTCACTGCATATATCACCTGAAGCTCTTCTCCCTTACATACACACGTTTACACGCACGCACACCCACACACACACACACAACGAGTAATGCGTTGTTTTGTCTCTGATGATTGATCTCTGCCAGGGGACACGCTCTCTTTGTTCAGGTCAGAGTGCAGGGTCACGTACAGAGCGGCGTCAGCACACAGAGGTGACGGCCTTTTTGATGACAATTTTTGATGAGAACCTTTTTGGAAAGGTTTGAACATTAAAGGGCGGCAGGAGATGAATATACACCCCACTTTGAAAGAGACATTTGGTTGTCATGGCGTCCTTGCTCTTGACTGTCCGGTGTAAGCGATATCAGACATCTATTGATCTGGTATCTATAAAGGTCGCAGCCGCCTCAGCAATTCGGCATCTCTCTCTCTCTCTCTCTCTCGCTCTCTCTCTCTCTCTCGCGCCCTCTCTGCGCGTCACGACCTCATAGCGGTGACATCATCGTCCTAGACTGGCTTTGGGGAACGTTTGTTAAATCTTGAATCTTGCAGGTTTTACACTGCGGCGTGCAACATAACAACAACACCCCCACGCCTGTTTTGGAAACGGATTGTATGAAAGAGATTACAGCCTGCAGCGGGCCTATTGTGAATGTGATTGTAGGTGTTACGATGCGGCAGATGGCAGCCATCATCATCATCATCATCATCATAACTGTATTCACAACAAACGACAGTGTTATTCCTGGAACTTAACACAGTCTTTAACTTTGCGGGGGGGAAGGATGATGAGAGTTGTTGTTCGGATGAACCTCGTAATAAACAACCGCCACGGCACAATTACAGCGCCGCCGACGACAACGGCGGGAAACTCTATCTGCCGGTTTGCAGCCGTTTTTTGTCTCGTTCCCAAAGACTTTCCGCTCCTGCCGCAAGTGGAGGAAGTCACACGGAGACGCTGTTCAGATTGTTGAGAGTTTTTGTTGGTTGAATCCTAAAGCACAACGGGGGGTGATGGTTGATCTGTGGTCTAAAGAACGGTATAGCTTTGAGTCACATATCCGCAGCTTTACAGTCTTTAACCGACTTAAAGGCTCATTTCCAAGCGGGCACATATGGCGCCAATCTGTCTGGAGACATCAGGGGCAGAAATTGGAATAGTTGGGTCACGAAATGTTCTTTTTGCCAGTAGGGAGGATTAGATTGGCAAAGTGTGACTGTATTACACCAGATCCCACAAGCCGCCCCCCCCCCTCTCCTCCCCCGACCCTAAATTGCCCCTCCGTATGCTTCCTTCTACAAATACATCCTCCCGTTCTGCTGCTGCTTCGTACGGGAATTTATTCTCAGCGATCAACCGCCAAAACCAGCAGATATCAGGAATGTTTGTGTCTATTATGGCGCCGACTCCTCACAAATAATCCCCCAAAAATCCGCTCATCATCTTCTTATTAGGTTTATTTTCCAGCTGTGACAGATAGCATCTCCATGTTTTTACAATTTGGCTATAACCCTGTGTGTGTGTTTGTGTGTGTGTGTGTGTGTGAGAGAGAGAGGTGAGTCATGTGTTTGGTTCCGGCTCCATTCGTCTCTCTCTGGCCGGGCGAGCCTGTCTTCCATCAGGTCTTATCGGCTCTTCTTACGCGTCTCGTGGCGGCGAGCGCTCCTCCTGACACACCTGAAGCCCGTTGAGGCGGCGGTGAGTGATAACCTCGGACGGTTTAACTCCTTCCTGTCCTCCTCCTCCCCTACCGTCCCCTGTAGCTTTGCACAGAATGGAGGAAGAGGAGGCCGACGTGGTTTAATTCAGTCATTTTGTACTCGACGCCCCCGGGCAGAATGACAGTTCAAAGTGAGCGGTGGTGTGATTGTCTGATATCTGCTGAGTTGACGGGCGAGATGTGTGTGTGCGTGTGTGTGTGTATTGAGGGAATCTGACACCAATGCCGCTCTATTAACAGTTTAAAGTGCAACCTTTACTCTTTGTTTTTCTCTTGGCCTTTCACCCCTTCGATACCTCACTTCCTAACCCTCACCAATCGATTCCGCACCCTTTTCCTCTCATTCATTCCTCCCTCCCTCCCTCTCTCGCTCTCTGTCTCCCTCTCTCTCTCTCTCTCTCTCTCTCTCTCTCTCTCTCTCTGAGTCCATTGGTATGCAGGGTGATATTGGCTGGCGTTCCCAGCCGAAGGATAAAGCTGTAATCAGTGCCAATGAAGCCGCCGTTGTCCCAGAGCGCAAATGTGCCAACATCAGCAACACCGCTAGACCATGTGAATCTGTGTGTGTGTGTGTGTGTGTGTGTGTGTGTGTGTGAGGGAGAGAGTGAGAGCGAGAGCAGCACTGAAGAGGTCAGACAGAGGTCAATTCCTTGTGTGCAAACGTCAGGCGCCTGCTTTCCCTCCCCCTCTCTCTGATGGCGGCTCTGCAATGCGATCCCAGGCGTCGCAGCACAATGACTTTGGCTTTTTCCACGTTTATGTTTCTTCCCACCGAAGGTCTCGGCTCAAACCGGGTCACGGATTCGAAATCCGGATTTGTATCCCGGGGTCAGAATTATCTCCAGATATTTCAGACTCACACAGACGCTCGTAGCACCGAGGACACGCTGGCCCAATTTCCATGCTTCCTGATGCAACTGTTGTGAAATTCGTTTAAGGGTGAATCCCAGGACGGATTTTGCTTCTTCACCTGATGGCTTCATTATTTTTGTTTGCTTAACATTTCAGGGGCAAAGAAAAGAATATAGCACAGAGGTAGTAACAGAAAAAACATGCTTAGAAGTGGAAGTAAGTCACTTATGGAAACAGAGTCGAGGAATGTGAACACGTCAATTATTAACGTTTTAGATAGTGAGGAATAAAGTAATAAAATAACTGTGAACAGCATGAAGCTCCTTCAAAATGTCTCCCGTCACCCCGATTAGACTCACAAAAGCTGCTTGATGATTTAAAATGTATCTAGTTGGCACGTTTAATACATTTGACAGTTGATTATGCAGTTTATTTAATCGGATCAGTCACAAATTCCCAGTGGAGATGTGAACTTCCCTCAACCTCAGCAGGGTGTTTTCATCCAATTGAGCTTTTTGCGCAATCAAAACACTCAAATCGTGTTTTCAAAACGAGTCTGGACTCTGGCTGGAGGCGGTGCGGGGATTTAACTTGTGACGTTAATGGAAGCAGAATTTGCGAAATGGCGCTGACGTGTGTTGTCGTGTGCGGAGACGGCCAGCAGACAAGAGACGGACGACCTTCCTCTCCAATGTTAACTCATTATCGTCTTTTCATGGAGTATTTAGCAGAAATGACCTGTTTTTATTCCCCCCATCTGTTCCCTCCGCCGTTAAGTTTGAAACAATCTGTCAGCGGAGACGACAGGAGCCAAAGAGGTCACGATGGATTGATTGACCCTGACCGAAACCACCTGAAACACCGTTACGCCTGACAGAGCGCTAAATCAATCTGAAGCCTCCATTAAATACGCCACGGGGAAAAATTCTTGGGTTCCGCTTTGTGAATTTTACGACTCTGTGTTAATTTTTTTATTTGATCTGATGCAATGTGACTTAATACAACAACACAGCAGTTTGTTTTGTTTGTTGGTGCTGTGCTGCTTTTGAGTGTAAATCAAGGTCACAAGAGACGAGAACGACGATCATTTCATCAATATTTCAGACGGATAACATAGTTTATGGCGCGCACACAGCGAGAAATATGAAGAATAAACAAGCCGAAGCCCCGAATGTTAATAACGAGCGGCTAAATTGATGGATAAAGCTTCAGTCGTGGCTTCATAAAAGTTTAAAACGTTTGACCGAGCGAGGATTGGACTCAGCGTATCTTTCCGGCAAATATTTCCATTTCAAATGAGCGAGTTAGGCAGGCGGGCGGATAGAAAAAAAGTTGAGAGAGAGATTAAAGAAGAAAGCTAAATTAATTTCCCCCGAATTCAACTCACAAATTTGTTTTTCTTTTTTCTGCATTTTCATGAAGGCGAGAATTTTCTTTTTTTTATCCGCCGTTGATTTGTTTTCCCTGCATACAAAAACAAACTGAGATCTCACCTCTGTGCGCTTTGCGGTGGATTTGATTTAGGGAGGAGTGGAAACGCTGTGTGTGTGTGTGTGTGTGTGCGTGCGTGTGTGTGTGTGTGTGTATGTGCGCGTGTGCGCGTGTGTGTGTGTGTTGGTTATTATCAAGCGGCGTTGTGGTGCAATATGGATGTAAAGCAGCTGCTGGGCTCCGATCCAAGCACGTCACGTAACGTCCAACAAGTGCAACAAGTGAGGGAAAGTGTTATCTCCTCTAAATTTAGCCCGAGCTGCCGGATATTTACCCGCGCGAGGACATCGTGCTCCTGTTTTTTTTTTCCGGGAGAAGCTTTTGTGGCGGCTCGGCCCCAAAACTGTTTTCAAAATGCAGAGTGCACAGCTTTTTGCAGGGAACTAAAGGAAGTGATAAGATTGGTCTCGGCTGATGCCAGTCGCTATCAAATACACTGATAATACATTGCCCCGGGTTCCAACCGCGCTGCAGCTCTTTGCACACGGCCAAGGAATCACAAGTCACACACACACACACACACACACACACACACACTAACACACATTCACACGGAGGAAAACAGCCAAATGGGACTTTCGAGTGGGAACTATAATTTAAATAAGTGCTTTACCTATAGTGCAACAGGTTCAACCTTGACTGATAAGACTGATTTCAGTGTTGCCATGCATTACGTGTATGTGTGTGTGGGTGGGTGGGTGTGTGTGTGGGTGTGAAGCATGTGACTGCCTCCTGTGTGGCCCGGTCCCTTGCTGTGACACGCCAGTCTAATCTGCTATCAAGCAGCCTCACAGACCTTTACCTCCTGCCTAGTGCTGATTAGTGTGTGTGTGTGTGTGTGTGTGTGTGTGTTGGGAGTGTGGGGTGTTGAAGGAACATGGCTGTGTGAAAGAAGGAGAGGTAGACAATAAGGCGTGATGTAGAGGGTTCAAATTAAGGGCAAGGCACACTGTTGTAATGGATTGTAAAGCAGGGAATGAACACACACACACACTAACACACGTACGTAGGTGTACCCATTACACAGGAGCAATGACGAATGAAAAGCTGAGCTGTGTTGGGAAATCACGTAGATATGCAATCTCAGCGCAGGTCTCCTCCCCACTGCCCCCTAGTGGCTGAGCAGATGTTCCTGCACAAACACGATTTCCTGCAGCTGAGCTCTGATTCACGTCTCAGCTCCTCTGCTGTGGAGAAGAAGACAAACCGATCCAGACTCTGAGTTTGTTGAGGCGGTTTGTAGCAAATACAAGATTTTGGCTTGAAATATCCGACATGTTAAGGATTTGATAAAGCTAGGCCTTTGGTCATAAGAGTGCGAACGCGGTGGGATGCGATCCAGGACCAGGATCGGAAATTTACAAGCGGAGAAACGTTTCTTAACGATAGTCTAGAAGGATTTAAGTAGAATTACGCAACAGTGGACAAGACCTTTATCAGTTTAAGTGCACATCTCCCTTTGACATTTTCCAATGTTGACATAAAGCTTTAGCAGGATTAAACTGAAGTGATCTCAGGGTCAGACGGTATTTTCTTACGGTCAAAGCTTTAAGAAACCTCATTAAGCCGGTTTTAAAGCACCGACAGTTTGTTATGCTTAGAGAAAATTCCTAGATTAGATTTCCTCTGGTTGCATTCACAGTGTAATAGATTCCACCAAGCGCTGTATTTACATTCGTTTTTATCTCACCTACGCTGCAGAAGGGAGCGGCGTATTCTCACTTTGTGCGAATTAAGGGAAGGTGTGAGAAAATAAATGGAAATAGCAATCGTGCAAGTTTTGTGCGAGAGGAACAGACGAAGGAAGAAAGATGGAAGTAAACACGGCGCAGTGGGATCGTCGTAAAAACATCAAAAAGCCCGCAGATATTTCCAGCGTGTGTTTTTTCTGGACGAGGGTGAGAAATGGTGGAGCGTGTTTGCAGATAATCCACCGAGGAGGAGGAGGAATTTGGGTTCCTGTCTGAATTGAAAAGCGAAATGTCTTCACTTAACTCAGCGAGCAGGCGGGCGGGAGGAAATAGAAGCGCTGTGAGCGTCGACTGACTCACTTTCAGGCGTGCGTTTACGGGGACGAGTTTGGTTTGGTTATTCAATCAAAGCTGCTTGAGCTCCTCCATGTCATCGTGCAGGAGGAAGTGACATCATACGGCCCAATGACATCAACATTCCCTAACTCAGGAATGGTCGCTTTGCAGTTTGAAGGCCAACAACGAGCTTTAACAGAGGAAACCTTCTCTCAAGTGTCTTCTTAGGATCAGGAGAGTTTGAAGAATGATATGAATTAATAAACATTTCTTCTCCTTTAATCACTCTTCCTCAGTGATTAGATTAAACATGATTGGAGCTTTAGAATGAGAAAAGCTTGAACTCACTACAAACGCAACAGCATGGACCAAAGCTCCGCCCCCCTCTCCCCATATTCACATGCTGTAATGGATCATTGGCATTGGTGTGGAGAGGATATGTGCTGTGTGTGTGTAGTTGACGTTACTTCTGCTTGTTAAAGTCTTTATTGCGCTTTTCCTGCTGCGAGGTTTCAGCCTCCGTATCGGTGCAGCTGCTCGGGTGTGTTTCAGCCTGTTTTTGCTAATTTGGAAGTCACAAAAAAAAAAAAAAAAAAACCGAGAGGGAATCTCAGACAGAAAGGACAAACTCAACACACACACACACATACACACACACACACACACACAAACACAGAGAGAGAGAGAGGGGAAGTTATTTATTTTAATACAGTTTTTGAAAGCTCAGGAGCCGAGCTGAGCCGAGTGCCATCTGCTCGCAAAACAACAGTGTATTATGATGCAGATTCCACTCTGCACCTTTAAACGCGCGGGGAAACGAAGCTAAAAGGAACGAGTGTGAGAGGGAGAACATCCGGGAAGAAACAAGACAGAAATACCAACGAGAAGACACAAAATGTTACGCTCGCTTAGTTTCCACTTACTTTGAATTGAGGCTACTAAAGGCCACGTCCACCAGGGGGCAGTGTGGCACCGAACTATCGCAACGGTGTAGCCAAAAATGACGACAAATAGAAAAGATCCACATTTTTACTTTTAGGATACGAAGGAGGAAGAGTGTGACGGCGGCGATAACAGACGCGTGGCAGCCATCTAGTCTCACAATGATGCGTTTGTGTACCGCGACTGGTTTCCCGCTCAAAATGTCCGATATTCACAACGTAAAGAAAGTTGTCACCAAGTAAATGGAACGCATGTAGACGTCTGTGTGTGTGTAGATAATGTGTCAGGGTGGATTTCGATGGTCTGCCTGTGAGAGTACAAACGTGGGAGAGAGCGATTGGAGCGCCGACGGCAGCTGAAGATGTCCGCGGCGATTATGAGCAGAACGGCGGTGAAATCGTATATTCCTTTTAAGTTTGCCCTTGTCAGCCTCCATTCTTCTCAATTTCACCTTCTCCCCGCAAGCACTTAAAAAAAAACAATCCCCCCCCTCCTCCTTGTCCTCCTCGTCGTCCTCCGTCTCTCACGCAGGAGACGACATCATTCCCCCCGCCCAGAGGAAAGAAAGTAAAACGAATATCGATGAGCCGCCTCTGCCGCTCCTGTAACCCTCCATTTACAACACGGCAGGAGGAAGACTGCGGCCTGTAACGAGCTGCGGCGGTGTGGTGTTGATGCTCTCTGAGGGATCCTGGGTAAAAATGTCTCCACAGTCAGTTGGAGGTCAAACATGGACAGTGGAAGACTTCACCAAATACATTTTTATTCCGGACACAGGTAGAGCAAGAGAGTCCCTCCCCCCCTGCCCCCCCGCCCCCCACCCGGGGCCACGGGGAGCCTGTTAAAGTGATGGAGGCTAAACACACACACACACACACACACGCAGACACACACTCACACACGTTTGGCACAGAGGTGTCGCTCGGATGCTTGGTTGATTTCCCATGTCGCCCTCTCGCGATGAGGTCCGGAGCGACTTCCTCTCCTCCATCTTTCGTCCCGGTCTGGAAAAACAAAGTCACACCAACCCCCCTGCCCCCTCCACCTTTCCCTTCGCTCCTGTTGTCCTTCGCTCCTCTCGACCACTCTCTCTCTCTCTCTCTCTCTCTCTCTCTCTCTCTCTCTCTCTCTCTCTCCGTGTTTCCATTGTCCTTTGTTTTGCTCAATTTGAAAGTCAAAAATTGAGAATCAATTTCCATCACTTTTTCGATTTTGTGGCAAGTGGATGAAGAATTAGCTTGAACAGTTGTTTACAAAAGTATGTCAGGTTTCTGTTGGACCAAACCAGGGAGAAGTCTGGGATTTACCTGAAAAAGCATCTGTGCTTGAACGAGCTGTGAGAGGATCGCCCGGCAGATTTCACCTTCTACAGCCAGAGAGAAACTAAAGATGACATCATGAGCAGCATAATTCATTTTTGGTTGAAGGATCTTCGTGCTTTGGCTGCCTGGACTCCTCCATTGTCTCACACATGCTTTGCACCAAACTGCTTGTGGAAACACGGCACCTGATGTTCCTCCTCCACACTCTGTGGCTTCACCATGTGCTTTGCATCCAAACACACACACCTGCCACCTCCTGCAGCTTCACATTTCGATCCTTCTCTCTTTCTTTCTCCTGCATATTCCCCCATTTCTGCTTTTCACTAAAACACGCTGAAAAAACTCTTTGTCCAGCCCAAAATCTGGCAAGGTCCTCAAGATTCTCTCACTTTTTTCCCATCGTCTTCGCCTTCGTCTTCGTCGCTGCCTCACTGCGCTTTTGTCAAGCGAGAACAGGCGCACGGGCCGAGCTGAATGAGGATTCAATCACCAAAAAAACACAAAACACAAAAGCCGGCACGAGCTGCGGAGAGACGGCGGCGTCATCTCCGGAACGCCTCCACAGTTTTCCATAATGGTGTTACTGCCGCCGCTCTTTTTGTCCAAACACAGCCGGTGTTTGCAATTACAATCCCACACACACCCGAGTCAAAGGTGAACTGAGTATCTGTGCGTGTAATTCTCTCTGATACGCATCCGATTAACAGATTATTGTTTTTGTTTAGATTTCAGAGCGGCGGCTGGTGCTTGGTTACCGAAAGCGGAATGACTAATCAAATGACAAATGCAGAGTGAAAAACACTTTAGCAGATGACAAAGCTCATTCAGATCAGCTCAGGTTGGAATCGGGAAACAGATGAGGCAGGAAAATCTACTTACACCAGAGACAAAATCCTCCAAAAAACAACAATTTGATCGGAAGCTACATCCACTTGTGCAGCGTCTGTATGGACTCTGACCTCTGAGGCCCCCCAGGCAGCGCTGGAGATTCCGGTGACATTTATGGTGTTGATGTTGAGCACCAGCCCCCCCGTCTGCTTGAGTCCGAGGAGATTTGTTGATGTTTCCGCCTTCTTCTATGTGTCCTCTTCTTATATTTCCTTCTCCCTGTGATGTTTCCTCGCCACGCGAGCTCGTCTGACCTCGTCCGTCCTGCCGGGCCGCGTCCTGTGTGGCTGTGAGAATATGCAATTTCATTACCGCCGCTCCCCCGCTGACAGAGAGCGAGTTCAGCTCTCTGCAGCCCTCTGCTCCTCGCTGTGACGTCCCCGCAGATTGTGTTGTGTGGTGTGTGTGTGTGCGTGTGTAAATATGGTGAATGTGTGCGAGCAGCAGTGCAGATTACAGAAGAAGAGAGAAGATTGCATGTGTGTGTTCATGTACATAGTTTAATCTTATAGCAGACATGTCGCGTTATACAAGAAATGAGTGCCAGGATGAAACTTCCGCCTGTGTGTGTGTGTGTGTGTGTGTTATATTAATCCATATTAATTAGTAACAGGTGTCCCCATGTTAGTAATTGGCGTCGCTCCAGGATGTAGGTTCAATTCCCGTCCATTTGTCTTGTTTTAATGGCGTGCAGTCGCAGCTTTGGGCTTCAAAACACTGAACTTCAGCCTGCAGAGTACAAATACAAATACATAAAAGTACAAATACGTCAGTACAGCACTGCAGTAGAGCTCGGGAGAGTGGGAATATTTATCCTTTTCCAAATAAGGGCTTTTACTTCATTTCATATTTGACATAAAACAGAAAATGAAACGAAGAGAAGGAAGGCAAAAAATTGAAAATGTCAAAAAAATGACTAAAATAAAGAAATGGAGTAAGTACAGTTATCATCAAAAACTGAACATCCAATCCTCCTGACACTTAAGTAAAATGACCATTTGCAGCTAAACGACTTTGACTGTAATGAGCTAATCTGACTCGTTACTTTCTGAAAGGACGGACGGTTTGACGCCCACACAGCCACACAGCCTGAGCAGAGAGCCAGTCCGCTGACGGAAGTGAAAACAGCAGCGTAGGCGACACATATGAAGGTTTGGGGAGAATCAGACCTCAGTGTGCAGGTTAATACGCGGCGATCGCAGTGTCGGCGAGCACTTTGCCTTATGAATATGCAAGAGAAGCTGCGTGAGAAACTAATAGCTCCCACCCGCCGGAGGGTTCGCTCAGGGGTCGAGGAAATGGCAGGTGGGATGAAGAGGAAGAGAGGGGGGAGCGGTGTCGTTTAGCGGCGAGCATGCAGAGAGGTGACATTTCGGGCGGCAAACCTCAGAAGTCGGCGGTGTTGTGTCGGCGCCTCGCTCGCCGTTTTGAGATGAGAGAGACGAGAGACGTGTGTGTTGACGGACCAGGGGAGGGGGGGAGTCCAGGTGCCAAGAGAGAAGAAGAGTAGCGTCTCTAATCGCACGCGGACAGGACGTCTCCAGACAGACAGCCCCCCCCCCCTTGGGCGCAAAGCGAAAGTTAAAAGTTGGACCTGTTGGCGACGTCGTCCATTTGCATTTAAATGGCTTTGACCTCCTCTGCAGAGGCCCCGACGCTTCAGACAGCTTGGCAGTAATTACACCCAATTACAAGCACCTGGTTCACCCTCCTGTCAATCCGACGCCACACAACACGCTAAAGACACAAACACACACATTACCTCAGAACGACGGAGTTTAATGCGTTTTTTTTTCGGGGGGGACAGAATCGTTTGAACAGAAGCAATTTAAAGTGAAAACAGAGACGCGACACGACGGCGTGGGTTTCTTTCCTGCGTCACGCTGCAATTAAACACACGTTAGCGTCTCTTAGAAGGACTGTGTGGGGGCGTAAACACACAATGCTGCATCTCCTTATAGATATGCCGCATCTGTTTGGGTGCACCTGTGGGATCCTTGTGATGTCGTCGCCATGGCGCTCGCTTCGACGTGATTAAAGCGATGTCGTCCGTGATTAAGTCCAATCCCAATGCTTTCTTGGCATTTGCTGCGTCTTACCATCATACCGGAGTGATTCTGAAGGACGTTCACACTCTCATTCTTTCCAATTTTTGGTCTGGCTTTAATCTGTGTTTGCTAAGTGGTCTCAGTGCGACGCCTCAGCTAAGCTAGCCCATTTGGGATCACTTCATCGTGATCCCCTCTCCATTTGGAAACGACCCAACACACTTCCGTCGTCCTTCTGTTTCTGCCATTAGCCACACGTCAGCTAATGATACAAGCCGTTTGGGCCTTGTATTAATGGCGGCTTTCATTAGCCTCAGCTGGGCTAATGTCCCGTCTCATCGCGTCCTGCCTGTGTGCCTCTTTGTTACGTCTGCTAATGGCTAAAGCACGACGCCGACGTGGGGCCGACTCTTCATCTCTAACTTCATATTCTGCTCATATCGGGGCTTTGCTGGCTCACCTGAAGCCCGCCAGCTATAATCACATTCATATGGGGACACAAACACACACACAGACACCAAGGATAAAATGAAGTTTCTCAGGTTTTCAGTTTATTGAATTTGTCGCCCTGAACCGTCACGCAGACGTATAAATATTTTTCATTATAAAAAAATAATTGGCTGGGATCTGTTGAGCTGTCTGTACATCACTCTCACCTGGGGATTGTCACTTCATTTGCTGTCTCTTTCTGTAGGCGTTTATACATTTACGCTGT
>NW_027467003.1:357500-365000 GCF_046128005.1 Genypterus blacodes | reverse complement strand
TGTCACTCTGTGTGTGTGTGTGTGTGTGTGTCAGTACTGTACAGTGTGTGTGTGTGTGTCATCAGCATGCAGTCCATCACTTGTGGAAGGCGAGAGCCCCTTGCCACTGTGATTAGACTTCTCTGCCCACGCAAACCCGCTAATGTTCTTAATGCTTCATTCACTGCACAGCTGGTCAGTGTAGACAGTTCACACATGCCCAAATCGCTCGTGTGTGTGTGTGTGTGGTCAGACAGAGTGGGTGAATCCCACTTGTCTGTCTCTGATTGCTTTCTCTCCCTCCTTTATGCTCGGTGCATCTCAGCGTCTCCATTAGCACATATAACACACACTCTCCATATCATAATTTCATTTAAACATCATTAAGAGAAACTTGTGAGCGTATATTGGAAAGTGTGTGTGTATGTGTGTGTGTGTGTGTGCGTAGGACCATTTCATTTTCATGGAAATGCGAATTCCCGTAGGAGACGTGGGCGTGGTACAGATGTTAGCGGCCTTATCTGCTCTGATGCTCCTGTGTGTGATTGCATCAATGTAGCCTCCGAGTGTGCGTGTGCGTGGGTGTGTGTGTGTGGGTGTGTGTGTAGCCGGTGCGAGACTTGAAGCAGCTGACCTTTGGTGCGCGCCGATACTAGATGAATAGTTCATTAGGGCGCCAGCTAACGGCCGCATTCTCAAACGGCGGACGGGCGCTCTGAAGAAACCAATTAGGATTGATCATCAGCTCCTATTAGCGTTGTTATGCTAGGACGCGGCGCGACTGCCTAATGAGAGGAGACGCGGCGGCGAGGTGAGGGGGATAAATGAAAGAGTTGCGCTGTGAGAGAAGCGTCACGCTGCTTCCTGGGAAGTAGAAGAAGAGATGCTTTACCTAAGTGAGGGAACACGCTGAACTCAAACTCCATTTTGCCGCCTGATTGAGCTCGACTCTCGGCTAAATTACATTCCAACTTTGTGGGTGTCTTGTACTTACCAGGTCCGTAAGCTATTTAATGGACCCATAGAACTGAACTGGACTATTTATCCTCACAACGCTGTCCTTACCAAACGATGCAAATGTCGTAGAAAAACACTTTCTGGGGCTAACGGTGCGCAAATTAGCATCCAACTAAACGGACATTTTCACGTTGGGTAGCTTTTGGAGAAGTTCTGATGTGGTTCTGTGGCTCTGGGGTCCAGTCTACAGACTAAAGGATGACTACAGACCTGCTAAGTGAACTCCAAACATCAGTAATATGATCCAACATATGAAAAATGGATGCCATTTCCAAACTAGCTTTCCGAAAGTTGCTCCAGCGTCACTCTAAGTAAACTCCACCTGTGATCACGCTGAAGGTCGGCACGTCTTCATCACATCCTGAAGCAGTTTGCTGTCATCTTCATTCAATTCAGCCGTCACCAGCAGGTTTGACTTTGCTTCTTCATCCTATCCTCCATTTCTGAGCCAAAGCAGAACACATTTAAAGATCCCGCCGGCTTTAAATTTAAGTTTAATGCTCCATTTCGCACGGCGGTGCTGTATTATCCCAGGTTTTTAAAAACACCAAAGCCCGCCTGGAGGCTTCACACTTGGATAATTCAGTGAGCTTGCCGGTGGCGAGATGCAGGGGGAAGGTATGAGAGAGGAAGTCGCTCCATGGATCTTTTATGAAAATGAGGAGACGTGAAACCGTAATGCAGATGTGAGAGGTTCTCCATTCTGCCTCCATCACAGATAATAACGCCCCCCAGCACTTCCTGCGAGCAACTCGTCTCCGGGTAATCAGTGCTGGTGATTGCCCAATGATGCCCTCGTCTCTCTCTCCCTGACCCCCCTCCCTCCCCCCTCTGCTTCTTCTTCCCACCCCTTCCCTCTGCTCTTCCGGTTAAGTTTCCGAGCGTCGCTGCTCATCCCGGCGTACCGACGGAGCTCCGTAGATCATCAGACCTCAGAGCGAGGGGATGAGCGAGGGGACAGGAAGTCGTATCTTTCTCCTCTTCCTTTTCGTGACACAACACAAGACCTTTATCCCCTCATGTGCTTTGTTCATTTGTTCCCTTAAGAGTGCAGCCTGGTGGATCCCTCGTCTCCGCCCGTGACTCCGAGACGCCAATTTGACGCCTATCGACTCCCGCCGTGTTCGTCATTAATACCTCCCCCAAAGCCTGAAGCTGCGCGTTCACACAGTATGGTTGAGTATTTAACAGAGCCGCTGAATGAGGATTCCATTCAGCTTTCATACTTCCTGTGTGAATCAACGCCGTAATCAAACTGAAGCAGACAGTCGGTTTGTTTTCATGGGAGTTTGTTTTTATTCGATATTTAACGGAATTGAACGGGAGTAGCCACATGTTACGTAATCACAGAATTTCCACTTCCACTGGAAATGGCAGCGTCGCCTCCCGCTCTGCTCCTGGGCTCTTGCCCTTTCATGCAGACAGACAGACAGACGGACGGACAGATTTAGCTCCTAACGATACTCGGGCACTAATTAATTTTTCATCTTAGTTACTTTTTAAATCTAACTCCAGCCAGTCGGCCCACGGCGCTGCTTTAAATGTGTGGGCTAATGTTTTTATGCTCTGCCTCACCGCCGGCTATGATTTAATAACGTCTTCCTCAGCGCTTCATCCAGGGCTTCTTCTTCTTCTTCTTTTTTTTTTTACTTGAGAGCCTTAATTAGCTACATCTCCAGGCTCACGCTGCCCTTTCCGTCTCTCCTCCTCTCCTCTCTCCATTTATAACCGCAGCAGAAGACGACTGCCCATCACTCTCCTCCGCCGCCTCGCTTTCTTCTTCCCGTCTCGCCTCCTCTCACCCTCTAGTCGCTCATGTATATAAGGAACGACACGTCCCCGCCTGCGGTCAAACAAACTCTGAGCTGCGTCGTCTGCGCTCGTGCAGACCGTCTGAGGGTGTGTGTGTGTGTGTGTTGTTTTTCTGTGCCAGTGTGTGATGCCGTGTGCGACTAATCCGATATTCACGTGTCCTCACTTGAAATTCTTACACGTAGAAAGACCACAGGGGACGGCGGGGACAGAGACAGCACGTTGTGTCACACACACTTGCACATCTGTGGCATCTAAGACTTGGCAAACACAGAGCAAGAGCCTGTAGACATCAGGAAAGGAGACAGAGAGAGAGAGAGAGAGCGAGAGAGAGAGGGGACAACATCCAGATAGACAGGCAGACGAGCAGACAGACGGTAAGATGGCGAGACAGACGAGCAGATGGAGACGTGAGCTGATAGGCGGTGAGATCTTCCCTCAAGCTCTCGTTCTTACTGGAGGATTTGCTGAGATTGCACCTTTTTCTATGCACCTCCAATACAGAATGGGAGCGCCCGGTTATAGATCATACTGAGGCACGGGTTTGATGATGTGTGTGTGCGCGTGTGTGTGTGCGTGTGCGTGTTTGGTTATGCTGCAGCAGATTACAGTGGGTAATGGCACCGTACTGTGGTTATGGAGGCAGTAAAGCTGTAAAACACTGCAATATCCACGCCTGGAATGGAAAACACAGGGTGAGAAATGCTTTGTGTGTGTGCGTGTGTGTGTGTGTGTGTGTGTGGTGCATTGTCTACATGTGAGTCACATGTTGGACAGCCCTTTACAGCCCACTAATACACCCATGGAGTAATCAAGGAAGCGGTGCGGCTCTCCTGCCACTTTCCAATGAATCTCGGATTAAAGATGATTGTAGATGATAAATTAACCCCCACCCACTCTCACCCACACACACACACACACACACACACACACACACACACGCACAAAAACAACCTGATTGCATCTGCTGAGAAACAATCTGCCTGTAGCCGCACCACTTTCCACCGTTGGAAGAATAGGGAGAAAATTACCAGTCAGAGGGCGGCCAGCTATCGGTCTGCGGTCATCGGTCTCATTTGAAATCATTGTAATTTGGAATGAGTTGTGTGGACGCCTCGTATTAGCCCACCACACTATTGTGCCTGGAGAACCTCTCCACTAATCAGGATCTGAGTGCCGAGTGTTCTTGTTCCTGGGTGGAGGAGGAGGAGAAGAGCAGGGCGACGGGTTTCAGCCCACACGCCCGCCGCCATCGCCTCCTTATCCTATGTGAGCGTCTTTAACCTGATATATGTGTAGATTCATACTTGTTCATACTTACAAATTGGTATTGTCGTAAAATATCATCATAAAGGCTGGAATAATGTCCTTGTTATGTCTTTACGGGCGAATAAAGTGAAGAGGGCGAGTTCAATTCCGGCTTTGATCGTCTGCTTGATTCCAATTGGTCGATCACAGCATCAATTGGAGGTCTGATGCTCCTATTCGTCGCTCCACAGGAGACGGTCGTGATTGATTTCTGCCTTTCAAAATTAACATTGAGCTCCATAAACTGTAGGTGCTAGAATATTGATCATTCTTGTGTGCATGAAACCAAATCATATGTGTGTGTGACTCATGCAGTTCACTTATAAGTTACCATACATAATACATGTGCGGATGTACATGTCTTATATGATAAAGAGCCTTCATATGTAGAAGACGACATGTTTGCTGTTCCCACATGTGTACATACGGTCTCAGGCGATGCATCAGGGGCGTCTGAAGGAAGGTTGATTCTGACAGCAGATTAGCTTTCAAGCATCAAAGCGGAATTTCTGTAGCTTTTATATCTCCTCTGCATCGACGCTTTGGAACTTGAAATGGGATTTTTTTTCTCTCCTCCTCTGTTTTGTTGGATATGTGCGGGGATGCAGCTGCAGCCTTCAATCTCCGCATCTGCATTCTGAAAGGTTCCCTCGTGGCAAAGCGGTGATCTGTGCGCGTGTGTGTGTGTGTGTGTGTGTGTGTGTGTGTGTGTGTGTGTGTGTGTGTGCAGCCCACGTGCACGCCCAGGGACACGCAGACGCCGAACGTGGCGCCGGGTTATTATTCAGGGAGGTTCTGTCCCTCGGCTCTTATCTGCAGCCACAGCAGGTCGGCTCCAGACGAGGGTTTGCGAGGGGGAGCGGCGTTGGTTTTGACGGACGTCTTGCTTCCTCCAAAGAGACTGGAAGACGTAAACAGAAGGGAGCGGCTTAAGACGGCTGGAGACGGAAAGCTTGAAATGTATTGATATACGTCTCCTCCCTTCACTGGTCTGATCTTTCCCATCTTTTGTTTGCTTTTCCTTTGATTTTCCCGCACTTATTTCTTATTCCAGGCCTCATCCATCCCTGATCTCCGGCTTCTATTTGACCAGATGCACTCACGGCTATTTTGACCCAGTTCTAGACAACAACCAACCCCCGACCCCCTCCACACACACACCTTCTCTTTCACTTCCTCCCTTTCGCTCTGCTTGCAGATGCAGTTAAGTTCGAAGGAGGAAACACTCATGGGGGAGTCGGCTTTCCCCCTGTGTCTCTGTGCCTGAGAGGTAACCTATTTAAGATGAGAGAGAACCAGAGAGACGCTGGGGTTGAATAACAATTCACTCTGGGTTTATTAAGTCAAAAGCATTTATGCGGTTGAAACATAAGAGCAAACAGTGGACAAATGCACTGTGCAGGGCGTGTTGCCTATTGATGATTCCCTTTATTCCTCGCCTGGTTTCGGCTCCTGAGAGGAGATGAAGGAGTGGGAATGTTTTCAGATTTATAGCAAAATCAATAGCAGCGCATGGATCATACTTGGTGACGTCACAGACACACACACACACACACTCATACAGATGGAAGTGTGGCAAATACAACAACCTTCCTTCACACTCAATCTATCAATTCTATGCTGACATTTTCTCTCTGCAGCAGTGATGCAGGAGTTTGGGTTTTACTCTCATGTACCAACTTTTTGTGGATTATGCAGCTTGAGGAGACGTCTCCACGGCTTGATATGTTGCCGCCGGTGCTATCGTACAAACCACTTGACACGCCGGGAGAGTAAATGCAGGAATAGACCTTCTCCTGCCTTCTCCTGCCTTATTTCACCATACCCACGGAAATTCCACCTCCGCCGGAAAAAGAGTAATCATCTTATTGCGCCGGCAGAACTCGAGCACTTACTCGACCTTAAGTGTTAAGTACGCGTGCTTCACTGTCAAAAGCGGCGGAAACGACGCAATGCAGGGCTTTATCGGTGACCGGCGAAGAGCTTTCTCTCCTCTCACCGATCATCTCTGGACGCTCAGTCTGCACTCGGCTGTTGCAAGAAAATTGTATCTTCTCCCCCTCGTAGCCGCTGACAGTCGCTCGCTCGCTCTTCCAGATGGTGCGAGCTGGCAGACAGCGACTCTGACAGCAGTGTTCCATTTTCTCTAAAACCCCCCCATCAAACTGCAACTTTCATCAAAGGTGCAGGGAATCCTGGTTATCTGAATGATTGCCAAAGTGTTCCATTACAAGTTCAAGTCCTGCAAGTATACGCCAAGTAAAAAAAAAAGGGTAGTATGAGGAATGGCTCCATGTATTATTGATGCATTGACACATTTCTGCTCAAATTTCCCAGATGACAGTGCAGAATTTGGAATGAGATCATGAAAACTGAGCCATGAAAGAGGACAAATCTGGTTAGACTTTCATTCAAAGGGCGACAAATGATTACATCCTGGTACCTCTGATTCCTCCTACAAATCACACTGAGAACTGAGCTAACGTCGCAATTTAAAGTCATGTTGCATTTCAATTTTCTAGTCAAAGTCATTGCAAAGTCGGTGAGAGCACATTTGCCTTTTAAAACTGCAGCAGTGCCTCAAAATATGAACAACAAACGAGTAAATGCATGTTATTATTTTGTGTTCTAACCTGTTATTAACTTGTTATTTACTCATCCAGACAGCTCATTTTTGGACGCATTTGTAAGGCAACCAGTTCCAAAACAGCAGCTCAATGGTGTGTGTGTGTGTGTGTGTGTGTGTGTGTGTGTGTGTGTGTGTGTGTGTGTGTGTGTGTGTGTCTGTCTGTGTGTGTGTCTGTACCAATAGACTTCTCTGACAGGGAGCAGCCACCACATTGCAGTATTGATCGGAGCCACACACACACACTCACACACACCAAACATGGGCTAATAAGCAACAAGGTCAACTCCAAGGAGAGACTTTTACACATGTCTGCGGTCAATCCAGACACACGGAGCATCGCTGACTGTGTGTGTGTGTTCGAGCGCTTTACATGATCCACTTCCTCCCCAGCCAAAAGCGCAAAAAAGAATGAATAAGATACTGTAAACATTAAACATTCATTTCCTTGAGGGTATCAGCCACATTCCATTATTCATGTCAGAGCTCGCTTATATGTAAATGAACAAATACTGCCTGGCTGTGACATGAAACATGAACACTTGTATCCTTCTCTGCCTTGTGTGTGTACTAAACGAAGGCAGCGGCGGCGCATATTCATGAAGAGTTAAGCTCCTCTTCGCTCCGCTCCCATGTGATCACATGTTAGCCTCTTCTTTTGGAGTGTGTCGCTTTTTAAGTGACATGAGGACGGATCAAGGAACAAATGTGTGTGTTGTAGTGGGAGTCAACGGGTGTGAATAGAGTGTGAATCAGCA
>NW_027467003.1:225000-352500 GCF_046128005.1 Genypterus blacodes | reverse complement strand
CTGATGGATCAAACCTTTTGATCTGGAAGGGGAACATTGCAGATTTCCTTCTTCTTCTCGTTTCCCCAGTGGAGAAAGTTACAGCATGAACTCTCTCTGGCACTTTAGTTGAACGACTTCCATCATCAGAGGGACGTTTTCTGCCGCCTGCGTCCCTCAAACGCCGCCACTACGGTTATGATGACCTGCGGAGGAATCTCTGGATGCCCGGGCTCGACTGGAGACGGACAGATGGATGGATGTGCACAAAGCGGCGAGGGAAGGAGAGAGGGAGAAAAAAAGGACGGGCCTGAAAATTGGATTTCTCTCGCCCCGGCCCCTCGGAGGAGAGCGGCGAAAAAAACAACAGGCAAAGAAAAGGAGGCGAGGCGATGGAGGGTTATCGCCCGCGGGTGCTGTCAGGAGGAGCGTTCAATCGTGGAGCGACTCTTTTTCTCCTGTCCAAATTCCACAGCTCATTACCCTGCACAGCTACAGC
Source organism: Genypterus blacodes (assembly GCF_046128005.1). Classification (NCBI taxonomy): domain Eukaryota; kingdom Metazoa; phylum Chordata; class Actinopteri; order Ophidiiformes; family Ophidiidae; genus Genypterus; species Genypterus blacodes. The sequence goes on along the minus strand of NW_027467003.1, from coordinate 352,022 downwards.
TGGCCTTAGCCACGGAGGGGCAGAGGTGGGTTTTGGCGTAGGAGGTTGACACACACACACACAAACACACACACACACACACACACACACACACACAGAGAGAGAGACTTATGCCCTCCTCCAGACGAGCTTGAACAGTGAGGCCGGAGAGGCGAGACGAGAGGAGGCCCCGGTCCAGCAGAGGCAGGGACGCAGACGGAGCTGTTCCAGAGAGAGAGGGAGAGATAGAGAGAGACAGAGAAACGGAGAAACGGAGAGACGGGGAGACAGAGAGACAGAGAGACAGAGAGACAGAGACAGAGAGAGAGAGAGAGAAGAACTGGAATGGGATACACATCTCATGATAAACACATCCATCCTCATTATTGTAATAACCAGGCTGCCACGCACCACTGAAACCTCTCTCTCTCCCATATCTCAGCCTCTGCCTCTCCTTCATGCACTCACACACACACACACACACACACACACACACACACACACACTGCAGGTAATACATTTCAAACAGACGTGCCAATAAGTGCGAAACCAAAATTCCCCTTCCATAACCCCCCATGGCTCTCTCTCTCTCTCTCTCTCTCTCTCTCTCTCTCTCTCTCTCTCTCTCCACCTCCCTGGGCCAGATTAGGAATAAATGTTTCCAGTGGGGTTCTTTTTTTTCCGCATTGTGAGCTCATGGCCCATTCCCGCGCTGTCCCCTCACGCTCCATGAGAAAAGCTGAGTGAAGCATTGGCAGGGATTAGCGCAGTAACCATGAGGCTTAAAGGAACTAAAACACACACACACACACAGATTTAGGAGGTGTACCAGAGTCAACCCGGTGAGGTCCCGAGGATTGGATTGAAAAAGCCTCCAGAGCTTAAAGGAACATTCCAATGTTTTTCCTCCCCGCCCATCACACTCAGCGATGTTTGGCTTTAAAGTTTAACGTTCTGCATTTCCTTATTGTTGATTGGTCATTGTTTACGTCTGCTGCAGCCTTTGCTACATGACGCCTCTGACATCATATTGCGTGTCGACTTGACTTGTACACCTTCACTTCACACTGTTAATGTCAACAATAGTCTGGGGGAAGACAGAGCGCAGAAGAAATAAAGATGAGAAAAAGTCAATAACATCATCCCTGAACTCAAACTTTGTAGCATTGCAGCGTGTGTGTGTGTGTGTGTGTGTGTGTGTGTGTGTGTGTGTGTGTGTGTGTGTGTATCGACCCGGAGCATTGATTTAACTTTGGAGCTGTCAGCGCAGAGAAATTCAGGAGTCAAAATCCTAAAGCCGGAGTGCCGGAATGAGAGACAGCAACATCCAGTAAACTCCGACTGAAGAGAAGCAGCTTTCCTCACACATTTGTTCTCCTCTGAATGTTTGTTTCCCCCGGAGCGGCTTTCCTCTGTGAGCTCCTCAGAGAGAAAGAGAGAGAGAGAGAGAGAGAGAGAGAGAGAGAGAGAATCCCCTGCTCGAGCACTCCTTCATCACCTGGTGTTATTAATGACAGGAGAAAGGACCGGGCGGGGCCTCCTGCCCGCCCTGTCGACCCCCGTCAACCTGCAGAGAGCGAGAGGAATAAAGATGGGAAAGGGCCGAGGCGTGGAGAGGAGAGGAGAGCGAGGTCAGAGAGGAGCAAATACGTTGCAAGGAACCGCTCACCTCTGTGCTGACTTACAGGAGAGAGAGAGGGGAGGGAGAGAGAGAGAGAGAGGGAGAGAGAGAGAGGAAAGAGAGAGCCCGTCTGGATGCTTTAGGGATTGTTCACACGTAACTGGGGCCCCACAGCCAGAGTACAAAGTGTGAGTGTGTGTGTATGAGTGTGTGTGTGTGTGTGTGTGTGTGTGGATAGGATGCACTTGTATGGAGCATGTGGAAGGCCAGCGGGGGTGCAGCGGGCCTCTGGAATCAACTGGTGGGCAGGTTTCGGGAGTTTACCTGCTGCTTTGAGCAGAGGAGGGAAGGAAATGCTGACACACACACACACATACACACACACACACACACACATTACAGCCCCAACAACAGCCCAGACACTTACTAATGGATGCAACTCACATACAAGCAACAAAACATATAGTTTACTCCGGCACTTGAAGATGATTTACAGGCCCACGTTGTTCCTCAGGCCCTTAAACTGCAAACACACACATTTCAAAGTTTCCTGTCCCAGATTTGGAGGCGCAAGATGGACCAAAATGGACCAAAATGGACCAGAATGTCAATGTCTCTGTGCTTGAGCTCACACATTAGCATTGCTAGCCAAATAAAAACCCCTTTGCCTCCTCACGTTGTTCCAAAGAGAAACTGTTTCTTAGCGTACCTGCAGATTAAAAACCTAATCCGACAGGGAAGTGATACTAAATCGTCTGTAAACACCTGTTCAGGTTTCACGCCGTAGCAACAGTTTCCTGGCACAGAGCGCAGAATGCTTTAGCACACAATCTCTCCCCAGATACTGCAAAGTTTCTGTTTATTGGGCTCTTAAATCTCAAAAGGAACTTGCGGTGTAGTAATGCAGAAGCTGTAAAGTTTACGTTAAATGGAATCCTGTAAATTAATTGCGATAAAAGCACAAGGTATTGGCCTCTTTCAATTGCTTAGAGTACATTGGCATGATTTCCTGTCATATTCTGCGAGCCCAGCAGGAGGAAATGTTTTTTTGGACCTCGCTAATGCTTTCAGCACCGCACCACACAAGGTCTGCAGGAGGCTTTCAAGCTCTAAACATCATAAAAATGTGGTCAGGGGACACGTTTCGCATAATCAAATGTGCTTCATTACAGCCGAGCGTAGTGTAGAGTGTAGTGGGCAACATGGCGGGGTGCACAATTTCCTTTCATGCTTTCACTGTGGCGCTGGAGGCAATCATGGGCCCATCAAAGTGCTTTAATGGTACTGTAGGTGGGTGATAGACGCAGACAATGTGACGACTGTAGCACTTTGAATCTCCAAAGCTCGGCGGAGGAAAACGGAACGACGGCTCAACCGTTGCGAGGGAAAATGTCACGAAAGTCGAGAAGCTCCTCCGCTCTCTGGGAAGGAAATTACCAGCAAAAAAGTTTCTTCAAAGAGTAATAAGGGAAGCCTGTGGAAACGCTCGCAAAGGTGGAACGCCGCCACTTCACACGACGGCGACGACGTGCCGGTTGGAAGCTTGACACACCGACAGCGTAAAAGAATTCAAGTCTGCCAGCCGTGGTAAGATTTGTGAAGGCGCTAAATCGCGCTGATGCCCGAGTAAATGTGACCCCGGAGAGCGAGTGAGAGACCAAAACTGGAATTCTCCTGCTTGTTATCTCCTGTTAAATATGCGTAGACAAAAACGTTAATGGCGAGACAAAAACCTGAGGACAGGAATAGTGCAGCGTGGATGCAATTAAGAGCAGAGAGGCTGAAGGCTGTGCACAGGGCAAACAGGAGGGAGTTCAACCTGTGCGTGCTGTGGATAAGAATGGCGGCGAGGAAACAGGAAGCGGGAGCTGCGACGCTGCACGAATGGAGCAAATGGAGAGAGGGAGACGAGGAAATTATGACAAAATACAAAGGCAGCTATCACCGGTTGATGAGCCACGCCGAGATCATCTGGAGAGAGAGACGGCAGAGAGACAGACGTGTTACACAAACTCTCCCTGAGTGGACGGTGCAGTCAGGCTCTAATTGAAAGCAAACTGAATCCATTTTGTCAACCAACAGACTGAACGCGCAGCAATAAAAGATTATTAGGCAGGAGGGATTTCTGCCTCGGCATGTTGCAGGAAAAGAGAGTTAGAATCTGATAATATCACCTTAAATCCAGACCTGATGTTGTTGTGGTCAGGCTGTATAGTTTCAGAGCCTCACTGCCGTTAAAGCACGCAACAGACGAGGTCATTTCATACCATGGCCCCCGCGCTGGCCTGCAGTAAAGCCGGAGCAGGAGGGTCTGAAAGGTTCCCTGTGCTGCAGCCAGATTTGGATCGCAGCAAAGTCAACCTCCACTGTGAGCGAGAGTCGATACGTTTATGTTCCGAGCCCTAAAGCTCACGTGCGAGGCAGAGGTGGGAGCTAATGAGGTCGCTCAAGCTCACGCTGCTGTGGATTTGTAGTCGAGGCTGAGATCGGTATGTTCGAACACAACAAGCTCTCGCCGCTACAACATGTTTGTTCGGAAACACCTGAGCGCCGAGGACGTCCTACTCTTTGTTGGCTCAATGTTGTTGTTGCACTGTGAACCCTCTCTGCTGCAGCGCTACGTGACTGGATCGGACCAGGATCTTCACTCACCCCCCTGTGACAGATGAAGGTTGTTCTCTCGTCTAACACCTCCAACACCCAGATGTTCTCCTGTTAAAGTTCTTGCTTTGGTTTGGAGGTAATTGTTCCCTGGATGGCTGCGAGCCGTCCAGGCCCGGAGGCAACAAAACAAACCCCCCGTGCCCCTACAGGACTTCTGGCAAAATGTTTTCAGTTCTTGTCTCGTCGGCAAGCACAACGTCGTCTCTTGAGGGACCTGCTTCACATCCTGGCGGTCTTTCGTTGCGGAGACGTGACGAAGCTCGGCCAGGTTCTACGTGTTTCCGAAGGTCTTCAAAGGCTCGGGGGCAATTTCTTATTTCTGATTAGAGTTTCGATTGTCAATTATCGTGATTTAAATGGAAATCTAGACCGCTTCAGATGAGTAATGACTGCAGACCTCCGGTTGAGTCCCAGAGGGTTCGCCGACTTCTTCTTGCCACTGAGTGCGACCGGACGGAGCTCCTAACACACCACCCCGCCATTCATCTGTGTGTAACATGCTGGGGTTTGTTTGTGATAACCGCCGCCCACTACCGCTGTGTAGCAGACGGCTGACAGCTCGTAGTTAAACTCGGTATTTGCCGCTGTAATTTGTTTCGTTTTTAAACTGCTGAGTGTGCAAGTTTCTATCCAGCAGGGTCAGCGCTCCATTAGCTCTGTTGTCAAGAGCAATAGTGACTTTAAAAATTATTGGGTTTGGTGGGAAGTCGGTATAAGTCAAAGTGTAAACACAGGGCAGAGTGTGTGTGTGTGTGTGTGTGTGTGTGTGTGTGTGTGTGTGTGTGTGTGTGTGTGTGTGTGTGTGTGTGTGTGTGTGTGGCCGCTGCTTCAGGGAGGCCATGACCATTCCAGAGGCTCACACAGATGTCAAATCTCGGTGAAATATTTGGAAAGGGAATTCGGCTGTTTGACAAACACCGTCCACTTCCCTCGGAATTCTTTGCTCCAGTTCCCACGGTGATTTAAACTAGACATGAAAGTCATTGTGAAAGTAGCTCTTAGCGTGATGTGTGAGTCGCCACAGCCGCATCGTCCTCACAACGCCGGACCATCTGGTTGATAACAGACCAGGGACCGCACAAACGTCTCAAACGTCTTGGACAAAGACGTTCGCTCGTATCTCCCAGTAGAATCCAACGTGTTGAACCTGGAATTGGATCATAAACTTCTCCTGTCGCAATGCTAATGCAGTTTCATTGGATTATAAAAGCCACATATATATTCTGCGCATTGATATATGCGATAATTGTTTCATCATTTCTCTCCTCTTGCTCTCTCTTCCCTCTTTTCCCCTCCGTGACTCATTCCTCACCCGGACTGCATACATCATACGTGACAGTAAGAACGTACACGTGTCTCCCGGTCCCCTGCAACCGTGACGATAAGAGCGCGGGTGCCCGTGGGCTGCGGCTCGGTGCGTGCGGGTGAATGGATTGCCGTAGATGTGATCATTCCGCCGCTCGCCCTGCAGAACTGATAGCGCCGCCACTCGTTTGGCTAATAAAATGAATATGTCAAACGCTGGCTGTATGTATCTGCTCAATATGACTACACGTGTCCTCCCTAAAGCCCATTACAGCCGCAAATACATATCGCAAAGACCGGGGAGACGTATGAGTCGTCTTGGAGATAGGGTGGAAATTGGATTCACACCAAATGAAACATGGAAAGGAAACGATGGGAGGAAAGTGCCAAACATTGATATTGGATACATGTCATTGACTTAGACGTGCTGGATTGCGACATTCCAATGCAAATGACAAATGTACACACTTACTAGATTGGATATTTATCACTTACAGCGGCGCATTTCAGCGGAGGAGAGGAGGGACAACGCATCTCCATTGGCTTACACTTATTTAGCACAAGTAGAGGAGGGAGAGATGAAAACACGGCGCAGGAATTGAGAACCCGACGCGCTGGAGGGACGGGAAAACATCAAGCCGACTCTACCAGTCGCCGTCTTCTCACTCAGTTTGACTCGACGTGGCAGATGCTCTATTATCCTCCTCAGAGGGGGGGGGGGGAGATCATTTGTAAGAATTACTGCTACGATCACTTTGAAGCGTCTTGAATCACAAATCCACGCGCATGAATAATAGATCACAAATATTACAACTTTCCCTCTTACGGCGGTTTTGTCGGCGCTGATGAATTAGTCAGTTTTGTTATGTATCTTGAACAAGGTTAAGAAATCCTCCGAGTGTTTAGTAAGCTGCTGAGAACAACAGGTACATGAAGAACGCAGCAAAGCACATTATGGCACCTATTAAAGCGTTATTGTCTCCAGCGTCTGGGACTGCAGCATGCGTGGAGGTTAATTGGAGTTTGTCTTACACGCCGCGTGACACGATTAAGGTCGTTCATCCTGGCAGAGTAAAGAGCCGGAGAAGATCTCATATGGAAGAATCCCAGACGTCCTGTAAATATGTAATGTGGCCTAACGAGAGTGAGACGTCTTGTTGTCTTATTCTGCCCCCCAAAACTCAACATTATCAGCTACACAAAGGTGGTTTGATTTGGGTGTATCTATTAAAGTGAGGGAGAGGAGGAGGAGGAAGGGAGGAAGGAATCAGTGGAGTTTAGGGAGGGAAGGAGGGAACGAAATGGGATCACAGTCTTGTTTTAATGATCCGAGTCGCTGCCTCCTGGAGATTGTGAATGAAAGTGTGCAAGCCTTGAAAGAAGTTGTATCAGCTCCTGTGTGTGTGTGTGTGTGTGTGTGTGTGTGTGTGTGTGTGTGTGTGTGTGTGTGTGTGCGCGTCAACAACAATACAAGTGTTTCCCATCACTTAAATTGGTTGAGACAGACCCGCCCAGCACGCATCAAAATATCGAGTTTCACCACCGGCGTCCCTCTCTCTTCTCGTCTCTGCTCTCTCTCTCTCTCTCTCTCTTTCTTTCTCCTCCGCTCACTCCCCCCGCTCCACTCCCCCCACGCGATGTGCTGTCGGCTCACGGGCGCAAACTCAATCTGCCTCTAATGATCGCCTTATTGACGAGGCGAGGGCTCCATTCAGTCACGCAGGCCTGCGACAACCGGCGGCCCGGATCAGGCGGGAGTGGGACGGAGCGAGAGACGCCGGAGACGCCAAGAGTCTGAGTTTATATTTACTACAGACTAAATAATTGAAACGTTGGCAGTGGAGCTCCATGTCCACGTGGAAAGACTTTCAAAGAGGAAATGCAGCCAAAGACAAAACACGCCACTGTTGCATCTGAAGCAAACAGACGATTTAAACCTCGACCCAATCAGTGTGTTCTGCTTTATACACACACACACACACACACACACACACACACACATATACACATGTGATTGTTGCTTATACACAAACTGCAGGATGAAACTGAGATGAGAACGGTGGCATCAGTAAGATAAATGAGCGCCGCTTGACTTCACTGCATTTATCTGCGAGGAGAAACGGCGAGGAGGCGAGGAGGCGAGGAGGCGAGGAGGCGCTCACATCACACGGAGAACTTATAACAAATTATAGAAACACCGTCAGCCACCAGAGTTCTAAAATCACACGACCTGCTCGGGCAGAAAATGGTAAAGGTTAACTCGGAGGTTGAATCACGGATCAGGAGATGTAATCAGAGCGGCAGACGTCCCGCCGTCGAGCTTTCACCCGTTTGAATAATGACGGGGGAAAAAATCCTTTAAATGAAAATGTTTGCGAGTTCGGTCTCGGCGACGACTTTGTGAAAGCACGATGAACGCCTCTGCCAAGGAAGAGGCAGAGCCAAGAATTTGATATTTGTTGATTGCGTCTTTACAGCTGTGAAAAAGACATCAGTGTGTGTGTGTGTGTGTGTGTGTGTGTGTGTGTGTTTGTGTGTGTGTGTGTGTAGATAGAATGAAGTTGCTGACTGGTGCTGGAGCAGACCTTGTAAATCTGCCTTTCTTCCTCTCCTCCGCCTCCTCTTCCTCTTTTGTCTCATCAGCTGCTCCAAGAGACGGGGGACGCTGATTAGGGGTGTGTGTATCAATATGATGCAAGTGCGTGTGTGTGTGTGTGTGAGAGAGAGAGAAGGGGGGCGGAGTGCATGTGTGTGTGTGTGTGTCTGTGTGTGTTTGTGTGAGAGAGAGCGAGAGGGTGTGTGTGTGTGTGTGTGTGTGTGTGTGTGTGTGTGTGCAGCTTGGGCAAATAAAGCCCTCATCCTCTGTTGTCTGTGTATGTTTGCGTGGGTATTTGCAGCGTTTTGTAAAGAGCGAGAGGATCACAGCTTCCTCTCCAAAGCTTCCCTCTCTCGCCTCCTTCGCCGCCGCTTTTTGACGCCGAGTGCCAAACGCTGCCAACACATCGCCTTTGTGCCGCGTGCATTTTTACGTAACAGCCTCCGAGCGTTACAGAGCGGCACTAAACAAAACAACCGCGCCTGTTTGCTAAGTCACAACAAGTCTGAGAGGCTACTGACGGCAGCGACGGAGCCTCATTCCAATCACTCTGATCGCGATGGTTGACTCACAGAAGTCAAGGAGACGGATCCAGACTGGTGACGCAGCAGGGGGCTGTACCTCGGCCTGCTGTCTTGAGTCACGCAGGAGTATCTACACGTGCAGATCCTCTAAACGTGCAGAGAATCTCGCCTCCACCATCTTGTCGATCGTCCGCAGCAAGGCCGAGACACCGGCTTTGTTCTGGCGGGAATTACATCGCTCATTTATCTCTATGTCCTGACTCAAATTAGCATGCTGGTGCTTGTGTGTGCGTGCATGTGTGTGTGTGTGTGTGTGTGCGTGTGCGTGTGTGCGTGTGTTTGTGTGTGCAGCCACTAGTGCTTGCTCCTTAGGGCACCCGAGTTGTTATTGTGCATTGAGCGAGAGGCATTATCACTGCTCTGACTTGGCGCTCTGACACCGGTTAGAGCTAATCATCTCCTGCGGGGGGATCAATACGCAGCACAATACACAGGGAGGAGCGGCGAGGCGAAGAGAGAGAGAGGACGGGAGGCATGGACGGGATTGAGTGGCAAAAACGGATGATTTGTTCAAAGTTTTAGCCCATTAAGTACCAAAATGTGTATGTTTTAGCTCACCGCCAGACATTTTCCCCAAAACAAGCTTTCACATTGATTTCCTGCCGGGTGGTGAGCGGCTGGTTTGCGTGCAGCTGGAGAACCAACTTGCAAAATGTCTCCAAGGTTGATTTCAGTTCACTTAGCTTTGTTAGCGCAGATGAAAGAAAGTGAGCAGCTTTTCCTCGCCCAACACCTGCGACGCTGCATGGTGAGCTGCAGCCTTATCGACAATACAATATCCGAACCTGCTTGGTGTTTGTCGCACGTAAACGCGCCGAAGCAATAAGGTTTCCCCTCAGGACTTTTTATTCAAGCAGATCGATACCATAGGTTGCGGCGATAAAAGAAGAGTTCATTCTGTTATCGCTCAGATCGGCCATTTTGACCCGATGATGACTCGGACAAAGCAACATCTGGATAATGGGAGCAGATTTACGCCTGATTATCATTCCGCTCTGATCGGAGCCCTCCGTCACACGTTTGCCGCTTTTGTGTCATCGCAGGCCCAATTTCACACACACACAACCGCACACACACACACACAAAGGCAGAGAACTGAAGTCTGCGTGAAATTGACAATTGATTCACAAACTGCATGAAGGAGTGTTTGTTGATGCACACACACGCTTTCTCACATGCATTTGGACGAAAGAGGCCCGGACCAAAGCAAATTAATTAGTCAAACAAAGTGAAGATCTGGGCTGAGAAATTAGACCTTCGTTGTGGTCGAGCTTTCATTATTTTCGTTTTGCTTTGTCTTTTATTTTTGAGTTGCTGTTCTGATAATTGGAGCCCCCCCACACACACACACACACACACACACACACCTCATCAGCACACGTTGTTTGTGGAAAGTTAAAACGAGTCGATTGAACTCTGGGAGACCGGACAGAGAGAAGGAGAGGCGTTCGCTTCTTTCGCAATATATGTACATAATTTAAAATGCAATGCAATTCATCCAAAATGGAGAAATGACTCACTGTTTTTATTTATTTAGTTAGTTCAAAAAAAATTGTTAAAAATCAATGTCCTCAAATCCCAATGCATTTCTTCTTTTTTCTCACAGTTGCTTGTATTTTAATTATTTCAGTGAAAATGGCAGATTTCTTCATAAATTCGTAACATTTTCTGACACAAAAAAGGTCAGAAAACACTGGCAGAGCTTTAATGGACGTCGAAGCTGATAGCAGGACCACAGACAAATATATACATTCATTTTGTGTGTGTGTGTGTGTTGTGGATTGATATGTATCCCTGAACTTTATTCATGAGCAGAAGCACTCAGAGAAATGGGCTGCGACCAAACATTTCCCATGTCAGCAGCTTTTGATGTTTGGAGTGTGTGGACATGAATGCTTAGCGCCGAGTGTAAAGACCCCAATTTAAGGACGTACGTATTTCAACTGGAAGTCAAAATTGTCAATTATTTTTTGTTTCCACTTCAGTTTAATTTGTCTGATTTTCACCTTTAGATCCTCATCCTTTCAGTTTTCATTAACACTGAATATGAGTAAATGGGGAAAGTGTCCTCATGTAGCACATAATCTGTGTTTACGCTCTATTTTTGAAGACATGCTCAGGCTGGCAGAGTGACTACACAGCAAATAAGCCTGATGGTGGCGGCTAATAGACGTCTGGCGCGTTGGCGTGAACGCGTCCTTCTAATCCTCAGCCTGGTGACTGGGATCAATACTGAAACAGGAGTGTAGACGTGAACATTGGATGAGAGGTCATGTGATTACCATGCAGAGCTCCACATGGCTCGCCTCAAGGGAACCGCAGTGGGCTCAGGGGGTTTCAGCTGTGTGTGTGTGTGTGTGTGTGTGTGTGTGTGTGTGTGTGTGTGTGTGTATTAAGAATTCATGACATTGTGGGGACACAAACAGAGTTGGTGTTCACAGCTTATTTCAGGCTTTGGTCCTGGTTTAAGCATTAAGCATGGATACACTAAATTGGGATCAGGATTTGGATTAAGTTTGTAGTCGGCGTGGTTACGGGTGTGTAGTTTGACGTAATGCCCCCCATAAATCATGTTGGACACAAATCAACACACACAAACACACCGTAGGTTAAAATGAAGCGCAAGCAAAAGCAGCTGCAGCTATTCAAGGATGCCGGTGGCATTTTGTATGAAATTAAGTTTTATTGGAAACCTTTTGCTCCGCTCAGAAAATACATCTATGATCTTTACAACTAACGAACAATTACAAAAATATATTTGAATGCCGGTGCATTAGCTGGAGAAAGGTCACAAAATGTGATCAAGCAAATGTAAAGCAGATTCAACGCGAGTCGTCTTGACTTTTGCTCTCCTGTAAAATGAGTCAAATGTAACTTTTCTTTCCTCACTCAGTTTCTGCAGTGATTCAAACGGGAGGATTCCTGGAGATCTCATCCCATAATCCCGTTTAACTTGCTGTGATATTCCTCTCCGGGATTTTAAAGAGCAATCATCTGGCGTGGGATGCAAGCGACATAATAATGACCCAAAAGTGTTATTTAGGCTTTTGGAAGCACTTTTATCAGCTGTGTTGTCATGGCGACCACACTTAACTCTCATTTTACAGATTTTACAGACGTGGTTGCAGTGTCTGTGTCAATATGCCCACGGCGGCCCGTTGTGTTTGTGATGTTTATTGATGTTTATTAGATATATTCGCAGCGCTTCAAGTTACTCAGGCGGCAAACTGAAGTGGACTGAGCCCTGATGCAGCGTGAGGCTCAGCGCTCCTGCTGCTTCCTCACTGGTTTCTCTCAAACACGACCATCTGGAGCAACATTTGCTTTCCTGCGATGCATGTGGAACATTTGGCGAATCATTTAATAAAAAAAAAAAACATGAAAATTTACTTTAAAGCTAAAATCCAAATTAGCTAAATGCTACCCTGAGCTAGACCAGGATTTCCCCTTTTTAGGAACAAAGGTTTAGGGAAAGTTCTCTTTTACTTGCTGCTGGAGTTTGCTTCCTCGCTGTCTGTTAGTATCTGTTTGGATCAATCCTGTTCTGGGATTGGCTCTCATGATACCCTGGGTGTATTTTGGACCCGGTCCGACTGTCCTCCAGCTCCGTCTCGGGTCTAGCGGTCCCGTACTACCATTCTCATTAATGAAAGTCGTATAGCTGCCAAGTTTAATTCAACTGGCGGCATAAATCCAGTAAATTAATTCCGATAATGGTGACAAAGAGAAGAAGGAAATAGATTAGTGATGTACTCAACATGAAGAGACGCTTCTCCATATTCCATAAAGGAAAAACCGGCTACGCTTATCTCGCGCCAACACCTTTGAGCTTTCGGAATGAGGCGGCGACAAACTAAGTGACTGCGCTGATCGCTCACCTCCCACTCTTCTGAAAATTAGAACAAAGTGTAACGTCGGCGTGATGCAGCATTAATCTGGGGCCGTTTTCACGTCGGCGTGTATCATCTGTCTTCATTTGATTACCCTGACAGGCAGAGAGACGCTCGCTCGATCAGGATGTGAGGGAGTGAAGCTCGCAGACTCTCAATCAGGAGGATGTGTCGCCCATTGAAGTAAAGCGGCGTCGTATCAAAGCCGCGGCATCGGGAAGCTAATGCAATCCAAGTAACAAGCAGCCTTTGATGCTACATTTGATGGCAAGCAGATGTTCTGCAGACGATATAGGCTGTGTGTGAGTGAGTGTGTGAGTGTGTGAGTGTGTGTGTGTGTGTGTGTGTGTGTGTATTCGTGGCACTTGTGTTTGGCATTTTGCACTAAAAGCTAAACAATTTCTTCCCTCCGTCCTCGTCTGCAGGTGTAAGTGCTGTGGCCGAGCGGGAATCACAAAGTCGGGGAGGTAAGATCAAAGGTAAAGAGGGAGCAGGGACAGAAGATGAAAGAGGGCAATGAGGCGGCGGCGGCGGCGGCGAGCATCGCCGTGTTCCTGCCGACCGCAAGACGGTGATATCAACCTTCGCCTTCAGTGTCCCTGATCCTGCTGCAGAGACATTTGCACAAACACCATTACAATTCTGCTTCTTGCATCAATCACTGGAGCACATGAGCCCTCCCCCCTCCCCTCTCCTCTCTCCCCCCTTCCCCTCCCCCCACCCCCACCCCCTCCAGGGTGCAAAGTGTGTGAGTGTGAGTGAGGGTGTGTGCATTCTGCTGGCAAACACAATAACATCAGAGTAAATGGTTACACAGGCGCAGACACAAACGGTTACACATTACATAAAGCCCAACTCGCCCCGGATAATCAACCTGCGTGCGACTCCACCTTAAGGTCCGCCCCCACGTTAAGGTCCGCCCCTCATGTTATTGCAGCTCGTAGAACGTTTTCTGAGCCAGGATTCCATTAGGCGATCATTATTCAAAGTCGCTCTCTCTCCCCTCGTTCAGAGTTAAAGCAGCGTTCTTACCTCCCGGCCTGACGAGCCAGAGTCCAGTGTGTGTTGTGTTTTCTGACACCGTATGTTTGTTTGTGTTGAGGGGAGGAATACGTATTAAAGGCTGATTAAATCATTAAATGGAGCGCTGATTAAACTGTCAGGAGTCTGGAGAAGAGAGAGCGAGCGAGAGAGAGAGAGAGAGAGAGAAAGAGAGAGAGAGAGACCTGTGTGCCATACTCCATTTATTTACCCGCGGCCTCATTAATTCTATTTTCCCCTCTGAGTGCACCACTGATGCAGCTAAACAGCGACAAACACAAGAGGCAAAACAAATCGAGGAGCGTGAGAGTGTGTGTGTGTGTGAGCGTGAGAGAGAGTGTGTGAGTGTGAGAGCGTGACACTGATGGTAAATATAAGAGCGGAATTAAGATGAAAGGGAGCAGAGCGGCGATGTCGTGCCTTCTGACCTCTGACCTCCGCCTGCGGGAGGGTGGAGACACTCGTGGGTGCAACTGACGCACATTTCGTTCCGCCACTACACAACAACCAATCATCTCCCGGGGGTTTCGTCTTTTGAATCAAAGCAATTACGCCGAGTTTGAACATGGCTAAGATCTTCTGAATGACTGTGTGATTGAGGGGCGGTAGGTGGGCGAGGCTGAGCGGAGCAGAGGTTCAGCACGAATGGAAGCCAAGACAAGGAGCCTCATCAGAGAGAACCCTTATCTGGCGAACGCGGGGAGGGAGCCGCCCGTCGAGGTCTTTCGGGCGACGTCTTGCGTCACGAGGCAGGTTGCACCACTTTACTCTACTTCTCCACGACTTTTCCTCCAAAGTGGCAAACAAAGGAAGATCCTGAACAGCTGCTGTGTCCAGGTAGCTCCAATCACAACCAGCGCACCAGAGGGACGTGATGGAGACGGTCTCATAGCAACCAACGCTGGCTGCTTCTCCACCACGGCAGATTCGAAGGAGACCAGAAAAAAAAACAGAAGAAGAAGAAGCGATCGATTTGTTTCGCCTCATTAGATTCTGGCTTGACTCCTCAAATTTAAGCTTGTTAAATTAAAAACGTCCAGGTGTTAAATAATAAAGAAGGATGGATACGAATCACTTCAGGTGGTTTTGACTTCATTCAGACTTTTTGCCGCATCTGTTTGCTCAAATCCGACAACTTTTTTCCAGGTTTTTCACGACCATAAAGACTCTAAGTCTTTATGGTCGTGAAAAACCTGGAAAAAAGTTGGGGGGGGGGGGTTTAAAGGGGGGTCTAAAGGGGGTTTAGAAGTATAAATGGTGTTGTTGATACCAGACAGACAGACTGGGACGTGAATATGGAGATAAACTGCTGCGGCTGACGTTTCCTGTCCCATTGACATTCGGACGTCAGGGAACCGACCAGGAACATTCAAGCCTCAGCAGAAAATCAGCAACAAAGATCTTCTCGCTAGGAGAGTTTTCCGTGCCCCTAGCGCTTCTTCGCCCTCTCTGGACTCTGAGCCTGCGAGTTAAACTTCACACGGCGGCCCCTCAGTTACTCAACCTGTTAACCAGTAACAAGTCAAGTTTCCACTTTGTAAGGGGAAACTTTCCCTACTGTCGATATCCTGAATGAGGTGCAGACAGTTTCCTGCAAGTGTGTGATAGTGACATCATAAGTGTGTGTGTGTGTGTGTGTGTGTGTGTGTGTGTTTGTCTCTGTGTTTTTAGCGAGTGAGAGTGAGTGAGAGATCTCAAACATAAAGGCCTCAAATAGATGTGTGTGTGTGTGTGTGTGTGTTTGTCTCTGTGTGTGTCTCTGTGTGTGTCAGCGAGTGAGAGTGAGAGAGAGACAGAGAGGGAGAGAGAGAGTGAGGGTGAGATAGAGAGGGAGAGAGAGAGATCTCAAACAAAAAGGCCTCAAATAGAGTGTGTGTGTGTGTGTGTGTGTGTGTGTGTGTGTGTGTGTGTGTGTGTGTGTGTGTGTGTGTGTGTGTGTGTGTTGGATATGGTTAATCGCAGGAACACGTTTGGTCCCTCTGAGCAGAGATCAGATATTGACAGGATGTTTGTCTTTAAGCTTCTTCCCCAATAATAAACGGAAAAAACAAGAAAAAGCCTGCAGACTGGCTGAAGTAATAATGATCATAACACAGAGGCTTCATTGATCCAGGCGGGGAAACTCTCCTCTGGCCACAACCGAGAGTGAGAGAGGAAGTGGGAGAGGAGGAAGAGGCGAAGAGAGACAGTCCTCTTCCTCTTCCTCTTCCTCTTCCTCTTCGCAGCGAGGCCTTGGATGACACCGGGACGCTAAGTGTTGGTTTAAAGACGCTCGGCGGTGCTTGATTAGTTTCACCTGGAGGCTCGTGAGAAGTTGCAAAGCGGGGAAAGTGGTTCTCCCGCTGCACGGAGAGCCCGGTCAGGTCACTTTAATTGCTGGAGTGCAGGTCCGATACAAACAGGGGGAAGATCTGTGGGAGTGTGTGTGTGTGTGTGTGTGTGTGTGTGTGTGAGAGTGTGTGTGTGTCTTAGAGTGTGTGTGTGTTTGTCTCAGAGTGTGTGTGTATATGTCTAAGAATGTGTGTGTCTGAGAGTGTGTGTATGGCTCAGAGTGTGTGTGTCTGTGTGTGTGGCTCAGAGTGTGTGCGTGTTTGTGTGTTTGTGTGTTTGTGTGTTAGTGTGTGTGTGTGTGTGTGTGTGTGTGTGTGTGTGTGTGTGTGTGTGTGTGTGTTCTGAGGTATGTGGTCTGTGTGTGTGTGTGTGTGTGTGTGTGTGTGTGTGTGTGTGTGTGTGTGTGTGTGTGTGTGTGTGTGTGTGTGTAATTCCAGTTTCATAATTAAGATGCACTTCCAGATTCACTTGAGACATTTGTAGAATTGAAAGGCGGGACTTGCCGAGGCGTCCCGTCACGTCTCCGCCTACCGTCCCTCCGTCCCTCCGTCCGGTTCGTCTCTCACGTTCGCAGACGGAACGGAACTCAATCATGACAATATGCAAAAAGCCCCAGAATGTCATTTCTTCTCTCTCCATCTGAATTACAATGCTGTCATTATTATTCCAATTTGGAATTATACACTCCATCAACTGGAATAAGCAGTTTCCACCCACTAGCTGATTCTGTGTGTGTGTGTGTGTGTGTGTTATTTTTCATGATGACTTACACACATTCATGCCATTTTGTCTCTCGCCATTTTGTTGCCACATACTGAATACACTTTGGGAATGTACTTCATCTTTACTTTAACTTTAATATTGACCACAAAAGACCAGAAGGAGATTGTTCCTATTGGTACGTTTTAAACCCTGCGAGTGTTCGGCCTGAGATTTGGAAACAAGGACGCGATCGTTCCTTCGCTATCACGTGACACCGTAAACCTCCGTCTTCTTATTTATGACATTTCAGCAGGAATGTGTTTGTATGTGTCTGTAATCTCAACTGAACTCTGTGTCCTTCAGCGTCTCTCTCAGCTCTCTGCCTCATTTCCTTCTTTGCTTCTTCTTTCTCCTTCGTCTGTGCTCTTAACGACTCGAGGGCACTTTATGAGTTTCGCAGGTGAGAATGAAACCACAGCTCAGATCAAAGCCCATCCACATAAATACAGAAGGGGGGGGGAAAACCTCAAGCGATCCGGATCTGAGCTGAACAATCGGCCACGTCGCTTCATTATTAAACCAGGGAAACGTTCTTTTCTCCTGCAATGATTTAAGCACCAGCATGGCCCCCAAACAAAAGTTAATATAAAGCTGCGGTGTAATTTAACCTACTTATACATAATCCATGACCAGGAAAAGAGGAGCGAGGAGAGGAGAGGAGCTCCTTTATTACCTGCCCCTCTCTCTCTCCCTCTCTCCCTCTCTCTCTCTCTCTCTCTCTCTCCCTCTGTGGATGGTCTGCCAAGTTTTCTTTAACTGCCTTATGCTACAAATAGTACGAGAGTTCAGCAGAAGCTCGTTCATTTAATATATATGACTTGTATTGCCGTTGCATTAATAAATTGCTTCCCGCGAACAACAGCAGCAGCAGCAGCAGAAAGGAGCCAGAGAGAGTTTACAGCTTGTTCTTCGCAAACATTGTCTAGATTCTCTGCAGGTCAACGTACAAATAAAGCCTCCTCACGCCTTAATGCTTTATGTTAGCGTATATTTGTTGCTATCTGGGTAGAATTAGCAGTTTAGGCCGTGTTGTTGACATGTTAAAGGACTCATTCACGTAATCCAGTCTGGACCGCGGGAGGTAAAAGCGAACACGTGCTGCTAAACGGAGTCCACGGCGGCGACAACCTACATTTATTGCACAGCGGAGAGTAAAAAAAAAGGGGGGAAAGGAGCCCGAGTGCAGCCGGGTGGAACGCTATAGGGGCCATCTGTCAACCCGCAAGGTCTCGGTTCAAGCTCGGCGTGACAGCGAGCATGCATCATGTGGAAAGCGTCTTTGAGCGAGACACTAAATCGCTGTCTGCGTTACGGGCGGCGTGGCTCTCTGACCTCACTGTGGACGGACGGCGGGGGAAAAATAAATAAAAGCGAACAAATTCGCCGCGTGGGTAAAAGAATGAGGAGTGTGTGACGAGCGTGAAGGTCGTCGTTTATCACCGAGCACTTCATCTGATGCGAGCCGATGAGATGCAAAGATGCACGCCAACGAGGACGATGACGGCTCTAAATCCAAGCCAGAATGCTTTATTAGGATTTTAACCAAACGCTTTGTCTCAACCCCAGACTGAGCCTGAATGATTGACAGCGGCGGGACTCTCCTTTTTGGCCTGCGGTGCCGTTGTGGGCTCCCAAACACGGAGGTCAAACCAGCCAGAATAACAGAGAACAGTGTGGGCGTCCAGGGCCCCTTAACTTTATCTTTACAGAACATGACTCAGATGTTTTTGCATCCTGTTTATTTGTGCACTTACGTAATTGTGATTGAATTGCCAGAGTATCTAGTAATAAGTAAGGTTGTGGGTTTGGAGCTTTGGATGCAGACAGTGTGCTGCAGCGAGAGAGCGTGTGTGTGGCTCAGAAAATGTTTTTTACCTCCTCACTGAATAATCAGCAAACACTCTCCTGAGGTTTCCCGGTTGCTCAAGAGCACTCGACACTTCAAGCGAACAGAAATAGAAGAGAAACAACAAGGCGGGGAGGAGATGGATCCTGAACCGAACGCGCCACCGGTCTGCTCATTTGAATCGCCGTGAGCGCCCACCAGGTGACAAACGGCCCTTTAGCTGCTGCCACAAGCTGCCTGTCACGCCGCCAAAAAGCTGCTCGTGATCCCAGTAGGTGGGGAACAACTGAGCCGCATCATTTGTTGACTCAGAGTAATCACGCTGCTGCATAAACACTCATTATTGGAGATCGTTAACAGCTCCTCGCTCCAGTTTTTCGGCGGAATGTTCATCAAAACCAGAGAAAGACTTTGCCCTGTTTTGTATAAAATCATCATTAATTAGTGCATTAGTAGAGAGGAACAGACGACGCCCCCCTCTGATCCGCTCTAAGAGCTCTTTTTACCACAGCGAAGGACGCCGGAAATTTATACTAAAGCATTCTGGGAAAGTTGTCGCTAAACAAGCTTTGATCGAATAAAGCCCGACGTAATCGCATCAGCATATAAATGGAAATGTTTACCGTTCATTACTCCTCGTCCACAGGCTCCATACTTATCAGATACACTGTGTGGGCGCGCTGAGTCGCCAACAGGTCGAGCCAAGGCTGCAAACCAACCGGATACTGGGTAGAATTATTCAGAACAGCTCAATCAAGTGTACTTTCGGTACCTTCTAGAGTTTGTGTGCCCCCTAGTGGGCAAAAAATCATTTAACGCTGTTTTTAAAGTTGCATTCGGACAATTTTTTTTGTTTTTTTTTTGTTTTTTTTAAGGATTTTTGGACACTTGGTCAGTTTTTATCAGCATGTTAGGGGACATTGCTCACATTGTTTCGGACGACGGCGCCTCATAAAATCCGTCAACTCAGCACCCTGCATGTAAACATCCACGAGATTCTCTTTACGTTCTGTGGCGACGATGATGTGAGAGAAAGAAGAAGACACCTGGGAGTCACTAAAGAACAACGATCCATGAAAGAACACACACGTTCCAGGGTAAAATGTGGACAGTGTGCATATTAGTATGTAACTAAACTTGTACACGTGTTCCATGGATCCCTGAGGCTCCATTCAAAGACCCACAGACCTGTAAGAGCGCCAACTTACAACAAAAACACAGTAAGTGACTAAGTTCAGACATCTTTTCCCAGAAAATGATTAAATTTAGGAGCAGCGCTTGAAGAGTGAGTGTGTGTGAGTGTGTGTGTGTGGGGCCGGGGCAGAGATTCTCTCTCCTGAATCTTTAATATATTCTGCATTCATATTTGCTACTGCAACGTGATTTAAAATTCTCAGTGGCCTCTGAGTATTATTCATGTTACTTTGCATCAGAAGGGACAATGTTGAAGGGCAAATCTCATTTCTCTCCTCCTCCTCCACTCCTCCACCCCCCTGTACTCCTGCACACATTTACTTTTCTTCTCTCTGTTCCTCCTCACACTTTCTGCTGCCTTTTTATATTACCTCACTTCACTTCTCCTCTCCTCTCCCCTTCCCACCTCTCCTCTCCCTCTTCCTCTCCTCTCCCTCTCCCCCTTCCTCTCCCTGTTGTGCCCAATAGCCAGAAGGCAAAATCACACAAGCAGAAAGCCAATCAGGAAAGCTTATTAAACATGACACTCACTCAGTGCACTCAATATAGGCGAAGGACAGAGAGTCTGAGGTCTATTTGCCAATTAGGCAAATCAGATCAATCATAGCAGTAAGGTGAACTCACTCTCTCTCTCTCTCTCTCTCTCCCTCTCGCTCAATCCCTCTCTCTCTTTAATCTCCTTTGTCACGATCTCCTTGTTCTCCCTTGAAAGTGCCAAAGTGCTTTAAGAAGCAACACTAATGTACACAATCACACACAGCTACAAAACAAACAGGGCTACAACGGATCCTGCACACACACACACACACACACACACACACACACACACTCACACGCACACTCACACACATGCATCCACACTCCAGCAAGCTATTCATCACAATTTAGCTCCAGTATTAGACGGTGAGGGACAATAACAGCCTCTCTAGAACGCCGTGGTGAACACAAACCGCTCCTCCCATGATGCTCGTTTTCTCCTCCATTTGTCATCGCACTCCTTTAATTCCTGCTAATACATCTGTCATCCCTCTTTTCACGTCTCAAAAACTCGTCTGAGTGAATTTAAAGGGAAGCTCAGCAAAACTGAACAAATGCCCAAGATGCTTTGGTGACTATAATCCATGAATTATGTAAACAGATTACAATGAAGTGTGTATGCCCGAACATCCAATCAGCAGTTTTTGATTTATACATATAATTAAGTTTTTAGTGCTTATTTTGGTACATTTCTATGGAAATCGTTTCAAATATTACGAGGTATATGTTACAGCAGCGCGGCGTGTTATCAAAGCTAATGTGTTGTCAAGTGTACAGAGAGAGAGAGAGAGTGTGTGTGTGTGTGTGTGTCGTGTAGTGTTTGTTAAGATAAGAAAGGGAAGACTTTATATATTCAGGCTTAATAACAAAAATGTCAAAAGAGGAACAGCATGCACACAGGAGAGAGGATATCAGAGACTCCAGCCTGTAGCTGTGCAGATAGGGATGTGTGTGAGAGTGTGTGTGTGTGTTAATACAAGTGTGATAATCCTGTTAAGATGGTACATTTATAATAGTACACATTTTAACTTAATGTCTTTACTAACCGTTTACAAGAGACGTTTGCATATCAGCCTGTACGTTCTGTTAGTGTGTGTTTAAGTGTGTGAGGTTCAGGTGCTTCAGTCAGACCTGTAAACACCTGTCCAGCCTGCTTAGCCCTGCCTCCCCCTCCTGTTCGTCTCCCTCATCATCCCATACATCCAAAACATCTATAAACCTTTAGTCACCAGCTATAGTTTATAATTGTTGGCCACTGGCAGATCAATCTTTTCATTCAGTATCATTACAAGATGTCCTTTGTCGTCCTCCTTCAGTCGCCTCTCCACCCTCACAGTCGCTCTCTTCAGCTCACTGGTGGAGCACTAAAGGAAAAAGCACTCTGCTCCTGTTCAGAGTGAAACATAAGATCTTTGTCACAGGCTTGTTCAGAAGTCTCCCTCCCATCAATAGAGCCTGCGAGTCCTGTGATGATGGGGAGGGGTGACAGATCAGTTCATAAGATCTCATTTCAGAGCCAGAAATTGAAATGCTGCAGGCAAGTGCTGGTTTGTAAAACTGCTCTGAAGTGCTCTAGCACCACCTATGGACAAAAGATGTAACTTCATACTCATACTTCTCTATATGAACGCGTTACCTCAGAATCAGCAATCTCTACACTGGATAGAGATCAAGATAACATGTTTGGTTATTATGAAAAGGTCATATCAAGGTTATAGTATGTTTGTTTTTTACATTTTGTGTATGTATGTTAATGTATTCTGTAGTTAACGGGTTATGAAAATCCTTTGACACTGGCTAAAATGTGAAAAAAGTGATTCTACTCCTCATATTCATTCTGATATGGACTGATAAGGACTTTATTTCCCCGCAATGCTACAGTGTGACCCCAATAACAATGACTGAACAGCTGATTGCCACGTTGTAGTTCTTAATTCCTTCCAGCAGATGGTGCCATCGCTTAAAGTACAAACTGTACACCGAGGTGAGAGGCTAACTCCTGTCATGTTCAATAAACACATTTGATTCACCTCAACTAAGTGGCAAAATCAAATCCTCAAGCTTGGAGTTCCTGGGAACCTGAGACCTTGACCTCAAGGCAGAGGAGGACATTGGTTCAAATCAAAACCAACAAATGCAAGAGTGGGAGAATAAAATGCAAAAGCAATAGTTTATTTGAGCAGACACGACGACAGAATACTGAGAGCTTCCATGTTAGTGTGTGTGTGTGGGCAGGAAAGAAGCTTGTTGTTACATCGGTAGAAACATCAGACAGTCTTAGTAAAAAAAGACGAGGTTGTGGGACGGGACGCTGGTGGGTCAACCTCTGGTCCACTCTCCAAGGTGACAGACTCAGAACATCCAGGATCTTTCTCAGGGACCAAGGAACCTTTAAAGTAAACAAGACACAAATTATACTATGACAGAATACAATCATACATGCATGAATGAAGCTCAGTTGTTATGTTGTTCACTGAATTAGCCTTTTACGAGTACAATACTTAAGTATGATTTAAAGTTAGCTAAAATTAATTAGCTGAAAACTAAAGTTGACACTGGTACAATAACTCTGACAGACGTACATTCTTTTCCCAGCATGCACCCTGTTACGGTTCAGGCCAGGTCCAGCTTCTTCTGGGTCTCTGACAGTTTGTCCTGCAGCCTTTTCTTCCTCCAGTCCAGGAACTTTCGCCTCATGCGGTTTGCCTGCCAGCCCACCGCGAACCCCGCCGCGAACGACAGCAGCACCGCCACCTGGAGCGCCCTGTCCGACCCGTCTGCCATGTTGTTCACCTCTGCCTCCGCTGCCGACACACGCGCGTAAACCAAGAAGCAAGTGAGAAACGAAACTACAACCAGGAAGAGGCAAATCTCGCGATAACACGGCGGTGATTTTGCAGCCTTCAAAATAAAAGTAAGAAAAACAAAAGTAAATTAAATAAAACATATAAATGAATTAATGATTTGATTGCCCAAAACTTACAGCAAATGATCCCAGTGCCATCTAGATGATGTGGTTGAAATTCTGGAGTTCTAGCTCTTTCCTTGTCCAATATATGGGCCTTTTACAAAAATGACCCATTTGGTCCATGGTTACTACGACGTTTTTCCTGAATTTGACCAAAATTTAAATTTGCCCCAAACTTGCAGCAAATAGTCCTAGTGCCATATAAATGATGCCATTGCAGCCTTGAAGGCTGTGTCTGAAATGTTAGCTCTCTAGCTCCTTCAAAGTTGGACCCCCTGTTGAAGACCTCTGAACTAAACTATTACTGCAGCATGGGCATGTAGACATATACTGCATGTAAAGATATTTATATGAGCTATTTCAACCTGCCTGAAGATGATCTCTGTGACATAAGTAGCAGTAAGTCTCTGTGACATACAAAGAAGCACAAACCATTTAGGACCCAAGCTGATAAATATCTGCGACAAACACTTAAAGAACAACCAATGTTTTATTTGCCAAACAAACGCACAACACAAACATATGGTGCACACAAGATCCAGCTGAGTAAAAATTACAAAATTGTACAGTTTGGTCGATTTACTAAGTTCATTATCATACACATGTGCTGCGTTTCAGTGAGTATGTCAGGATGAAACGGTGCGTTCGCTGGCTGTGTAGACTCCACTGTGGACTCCACTCTCTTTTGGATATAAGATCAAACTGACAGCAACTTTAAAAGGCTGAATATACAGATTGAATTATGACTGTGAGGTCCAGAAAAGACAACAAATGTACAAACTGTCATACAGAGATTTGAATGTTCAGAACGTGTGTGTGTATGTGTGTCCCTGTTGTGATTGTAGTGGCAGTAGAGGTTTCAGTGAGCACCATGAGTGTGTAGTTCAAGAACTCACTCAGCACCATTTTGTCTGGAAAGCTCGTTACACTGCGGATGAATATCAGCGGTGAGATCACAAAGGCTGCAGATATCAAAATAATACCGTCAAAAAATGTAAAATGCCTTCCCTCTGTTGGCTTTCTCACTTTTAAGAACATACAAATAATTCATCGTAACAGATCCGAGCAAAAAGGTCAAAAAGACGTCCTTCAAGAAGACTCTGGACGCAGCAGATCAAGCTGTGGTTCCCTTCAAAAATGAGGCTGGTTGCATCATGAGGGCCCGGCGGCCTGAGTTTGACTTCTGCATTTGTTTTTTGTTGATTCACTGCTTCCACATTTGTCGAATAAACTGAGTGGAATTCCCTGTCTTCCTTCCCCTAGAGGGCAAGTGGACAAATCCGCCTCTGTCAGATATAGTTAGAGGTCTTTACAGGTCACACTTCAGTGTAGCTGCCATTTGTGTGGAGATGATGAGCGATCAGCCACCCTGAGGCGTCGACTTACACGGTAAACAAAGGTGGGAATGAATAACAACTGCTTCAGACGTGAGGAGTCTGAATAATTACAGTCAAACATCTTTGATTTGTCTGACAGCAAACTGGTCAAGTACACAACAGAGAGGACCAGGGAGGCCTGTGGTTGATTGCTGATGGTGGAGAACAGAACAGTTTGAGTGGATAGAAGTTCAGTTTCTTTGTTTGTGAAAGTTAATCAGGTGATCGGTGTGTGAAAGCAAATCACAGCCGATTCTGCTTGAGCCTGTCGATGTGGTAGCAGAGTTTGAGCGCAGGTCCCAGTTTCAGTCCCAGATACTTCATCATCATCTCGCTTTTCAGCAAAAGCAGCGCGTCGCCGTCAATCTCCTGAAACACATCGGATAAAGATGACACAAAGACGGTCAGCTTGCCTGTTTCAACGAGGTGAACAATCTGTGTTTGGACGCTCTGAACTCACGTGCTTCCTGAAGGTGTCGGCGTGGGGGCCCAGGGCTTGGGGGTCGGCGTCTTTGATGAACCACACCACCTCCTCCACGCCCCAGCTGGACGGGTCCTTACCGGCCGGACGCTTGGACTCCCCGACCTCTGGCATGGCGCTGTACGCTGCAAAGACACAAAGAGGACAGGATGGTCATGTCTCAGTGTGGACAGACATTGAGGTCGCTCAGTCAAAGACGCTCACCGTTCCTGTTTCCGTCCTGGTAGCTCGCCGGGCTCGACATTTGTCTGCACAGCAACGGGGCGCAACTTCCCCCTCGGTAGCTGTACGAGTGCTTGGGCGCGTACTGCGACCTCCTGAGGTTGAAGGCGGAGTCACTGGGGTCCACGGCGTAGCGCTTGGAGTCCGGGAAGACGTCTGGTGTCGGCGTTTCTGCTGAAGGAGCCGTGCAGAAAACAATGAACTTTTTTTGATACATACTCTTTAAAAAGTGCAGTATAGAAAGTCAAGATGACATTTTTTCCATATTAACTTTAAAAATGCATGACGGGATTTTACGGCAGATGTCTGAGCGCCGTCTGCCATCCGTCTCGACTGTCCGTCTCACTTTTTATGCCAGTGTGATTCAGATTTTAATGGGCAGCTAATCTTTACTCCTGCTGCGTTAAATCCCCTCAGCCTGTAACCGTATGGATCGCAAACAGCTGAAATATAGCCGCCGATACGGCCCAACGTGCTCCCTTTGTGCCAGACACTTTGCATCGTGTCAATAATGCACGACGCCCGCCGGTCACGCCGCCGACAGACAGGTATGGATTTGCACGGTGACAGAATTATTAGACGGAACGACTCTGCTGCTGAGGAAACTCCCAATCGGCTCAGGGAAAGATGAAATACATTTTACTGTAGTGTGGAAAATCAATTTTGGGACCTGATTGCTGCTCGTCAGTCGTTTATATTCACAAATGAATGAACACAGGCCAGATCTGTCAAGTTTTATATTAAATACTCCATAATTTACTGCTGGTCAAACAGATGCTTTTCAAATAGAAGAAAACAAATGCAGACAATTTTACAGCGATAATTGCCAAAATATATTAAATATTATAATGAGATGCTGTCTCATATCTGTCCAGGCTGCACCACAGGGAGCGGTGTGTGTGTGTGTGTGTGTGTGTGCGTGTGTGTGTGTGTGTGTGTGTGTGTGTGTGTGTGTGTGTGCGTGTGTGTGTGTGTGTGTCTGTGTGTGTGTGTGTGTGTGAGACTGCTCTGAGAATCAATTGAATACATATTAAATAAATAAAAATATGTATATAAAAATGTAAAGTACACAAGACTGGTTTGTTGTGATTGCACATGCAGGCAAACACGAAAGAGAATGTCTGAAACCTCAAAAGCATCGAGAAAGTGTCAACAACAACAAACCACAGTGAATCAGAGGCTCAATTAGAGCGGAACAGACTGTGAGGGAACTATGACAGAATTTCCTCCTATTGAATGTGTGTGCTTGTGCGCGCGTGTGTGTGTGTGTGTGTGTGTGTGTGCATATACCTGTGAGGACCTGTGGTGTGGCAGAATGAGGGACAATAGCAGCGTCCTGTGGTATTGAGCCCATTTCAGGCTCTGGGGTGCTGCTGGGAGGGGAGTTGGCCAGCGGGGACATCACCATCCTGGGCTTTAGCTACACACACACACACACACACACACACACACACACACACACACACACACACACACACACACACACACACACACACACACACACACACACACACACACACACACACACACACTCAATTGAATGGTATTTTACTACTGTGCATAATTCATTTTACTTCACTTGTATCCTAACAGGGTTTTGAGTATTGACATCAGTGCCGCAGTGCATTCTGGATCTGGATATATACAAACACATTTACACTTTATGTATTAAATAATGCCATTTGTATTTACTATGCTGTTTACTTTGCCATGTCGATTTTGTCAGTTTTTATCCCTACAAGCACAAACATTACTAAGCTGACGAAATGAAAAGTACAATCATAAAATTAAAAATATAATAAATACAAATTATAAAAAAACTAAAATAATAATAACATATAATAATAAATAAAAAAATAAAAGAATCTATATTTATATGTAAAGTGTGGGCATAAATGCATTCAAAAGCACAAACACTTCCTCAGAAAGACAATAATGAAATATTGAGTTGAACTCTTGCTGCTGCTTTCTTCACCTCTCTCTCAGTATAAATAAAATCATAAATAAAGAGGTGGCTGTTATGTCTTCAGTACCTTGAAGCCGGGTTTCCTGCCTCTCTTCTTGGGGATCTTGAGGGCAGACAGAGGTTCAGCGTAGTGGCTTTGAAACTCTAGCTTTCGTATAGGGGGCCGTCCTCTCTTCCTGCCAGGTACCTTCTCCTGGGGCCCCGCCATGAACTGGGGGCCGAGGCCGGGGGTCTGCATCTCTGAGCCGGCAGACAAAGTACTCATCAGACCTGAGACACACACACACGCACGCACACACAGCCAGAGAGGTATTAGTCGCTACTTCACAGCAACAGGAAGCAGCGAGCTCTAGACTGCAAACACACACATACACACACACACGCACACCACTGCCACCGCTTTAATTTGGAGCGGAAACGTATGTGTGTGATTACCCCCACTGCCCCTCCCCCTCCCACACACTCACACGCGCACGCACATACACAGAAACTATAGGAAATAGTAGAAACAAAGCCACAAAGCTTTGTACTTAAAAATACCCCTCCCCCCTCTGGCTGCAAAGATTGCAATAAATATCATTACTGCACAGAGAGAGAGGGGGAGATGGGGAGATAGAGAGAGAGAGAGAGAGAGAGAGAGAGAGAGAGAGAGAGAGAGAGAGAGAGAGAGAGATAGACCGACCCTTACCCACCACAGCTCCACTGACATCAAACGCCTATAGCACACACACACACACACACACACATATACACATATAGAGTGAAAGAGGAAGAGGAAGTGAAAGAAAGGCTTACTCACAGTCAAACAATCAATCAAGTGCCCACACACACACAGACACAAACACACACACTTTTATCATGTCTCCATCCATCCACTCCACTTTTACAAAGCATCCCTACCAATCAATCAAACCCTCCATCCGCTCATTCAGATCGGTTACCTCACGCGGCCTCTGAATGTAAATCAAACTCTTGTTGCCGTAGCAATGAGGTCCGTTCTGCTCTAACGTTGAGCAAACACACACTTTTCATTTTTCCCCCTCCTGTAAAGAGACCCGTCACACATGCCATCAGAATGAAAAGCTCCTCCTGACAGTTTGTCATCACAGAGGGAGGAAGCGTCTGGTCACATCTTCCTCCCTCCTCTTCCTCGCCACATTGTAAAGTAAAGAGCTGTAAAATAAAATCATATCACCATTGATTATTTTCAGCCTTTGCCTACCGTGCACACAGCGCCGCCGGGATGTGTCTGCCTCTGCTGCTCTGCTCACACACACACACACACACACACGCACACACACACTGTCAAGACGCCGGTAACTCTCTCTCTCTCTCTCTGTCTCTTTCTCTGTGTGTGTGCGTCTCTCACTCTCTCTCTGTCTCCTACCACCTTCCTCCAAAACAGCTCCCCCCCCCCCAACCAACCAACCAACCCCCGCCCCTTAATCCCCCTCCCCCTGCATCCCCCTTTCAGTCGCCATGGCAACACGCCTCTAACATCCCGCAGCAGTCGGCAGACGTGCTGTGCTTAAAGTGGTGTGTGTGTGTGTGTGTGTGTGTGTGTGTGTGTGTGTGTGTGTGTGTGAGTGTGCGTGCGTGCGTGCGTGCGTGTGTGTGTGTGTGTGTGTGTGTGTGTGTGTGAGTGTGGCTGTAATGTAATTACAGTTGCTGCAGCTCGGGGGTTTTGTTTTCCGTCTTCAAAAAAAAAAAAAGGCTCTCAGAGGGCGATGAGGAGTTCATGCTGCGCAGTGTTGCTGTGTGTATGTGTGTATGTGTGTGTGTGTGTGTGTGTGTGTGTGTGACGAGAAATTTGGCTCATGAACTGTAATCTGCACTCAAAATATTTCTGCACACATTAGTCAAAGTCTAGGTGGAGGCTGAGACGCACATCAAGGTTCCAGTCCCTTCCTCCATCACTCCCCTCTGCTTTTGTCACGGGCTCGCTCCCCTCCCTTTTTCTTATTTTTAGACTTTTTCTGCCTCTGTGTCAATTTTCGGGATGCGCGCAGTTGTTTCATCTCTAACGAGCGCAAAAATCACACACAGGGAGAGGAAACAAAGAACAGCCAGAGGGGAGGTTGTGTGTGTTTTCCTCCCCGACCCCGCTGAGGTAGAAGATGAAGAAGAGGAAGAAGAAGAGGAAGAGAAAAGAAGGCTCCAGAGGATCTAATGGCCCCTATAGATTACATGTGTCGTCTGCCACTTTGCCCTCGCCACCACACACACACACACACACACACACACACACACACACCAATGAGGTCTGAGGTGCCACTTCAGTTGTTTCGTGGCTCGATAGGAAATCAGGTCGACCTTCCAGACGAGGGACGACCGAAACCCTGTCAACTCTTTTATCTGCAAAACGGCGAATCCTCCTATCTGACAACCAACCGGGAGTGGACAAATGAAGCGTTTTCATTGGCTCGAGGCTCATTCCACACACCTCTCACTGACCGGAGCCAAACTCCAGTCTAAGGAATGGACCTCATGAATCATAAAAAAGTAATTAAGCGGGTGAGATTAATCCCGGGGTGTCCCTCCTCCATCCTCAATCAGTCGTGTCCCATTATACGCCACATCACATTACAGACAGAGACGGAGAGAGACACCAGATAATCATCTTTTACTTTAAATTAAAAAGGAGGACTGGATTTGAGCCCATAAACAGCATTTTGGGGAAGGAAAGCAAAAAAAAACCAGCATGGTGCAATAATTTAGGAACACAATCCATCAATGAAGCGACACCCCAACCCCCCTGCACCCCCTGCACCCCCTTTTCTCCTCCTACTGAACGTGGCAGGGAGACATTTGTATTCACTGGGAGCCGCTGTGTTATGACCACAGTAATGCAGTAATGATCAGGCGTGATTAGCATAACTTAATCACTGGCTTCAGGGGAGGGACGTTTGGATCTGCGTCCTCTTGTGCACACAGATGCTGCAATGTACACAGCACGTCTGCTCAACTAGACATGTTCACACACACATACACACGCACGCACGCACGCGGTACCTGCTATTGCCGCTACTCTAGCTCCACGTCTTGCTTCCTTCCTCTTTACGTGTCACTCATGCGCGCGACAAAACCACTTTACTTTCCATTAAATGTTCATTGAGTAAACACAAAAGTATTAAAGGTCAAACGTGACAAATAACTCCAGCGTTGCTTCCAGTGTTGTGTTCAAGCGTCCCACTCTAAAGCTACTTAAATAAAGACTAGTGATGTCATCAAACTAATGCAGTGATGTCATCAAACTACCATGATGTCATACATATATTTTACTAAATCTGTAGTTCCTCTTTTTACAACTACAAATATTTACATTTTAGGCAGGCGCTATACATCCATGCCTATGTGTAGAATAACAGTGTGTGTGTGTGTGTGTGTGTTACTTGCTACTTGCTTGAATAAGTGTGTCTGCGCGTTCTCTAATCAATGTAACAATGTAAGAAACCCCCTGAATTTATTTACAGCTCAGAGAGGGCGTCGCCATGGTAACAGACAGCGAAATCGGATCCTGCGCCAGAGTCATGTGATAGGGTGGGAATAAATAAATGCATAAACAACAATGTGTGTATTCAATATGTACTGGATACACACACACAAACACACACACACACACACACACACACACACACACACACACACACACACACACACACACACACACACACACACACACACACACAAAGTCTGCCTTATCTCTGTTGAGCCCCTTTATAATAAGCAAACCACATAATCCATATCCAGGGATACACATGCCCCCACCGCCACACACACACACACACACACACTAACACACTGAAGTTGCTGTGTTGCTCCTAATATTATCTGAATAAAGGGATTTGACTTGAAATTGTGGGGGTTGGGCCCTAATTTCTCAATCTCCACCCACCAGTCTCAGACCCCGCCTCCTCCAGGTCCACCAGTTGCCAGAAGCTCCTCCCCCGGTCGTCTCGGTGGTCCAGGCGAAGGCGAAGCCGCACCCCCTTGGTGAGGACGCCGGGCAGCCAGCTGGCGGGAGGAGGACGGCCCGATCCCAGGCGGGGGTCCGGGCTCAAGTCCCGCCCTCCTCGCAGTCTCATGCCCACCGGGGGGAGACGGGACGCATGCCACTGCAGAGACAGGGACACATCAGGGTTTATACAAACACACTCAGGGGCCCTTTCTCATCCCCCTCATCCTCACTCACTGATTAAATGTCTCCATGTTCCATTTCTCAACATTAATCAGCTATTCTACAAATTAATTTCAGACCTCTCAACCCCCGGACAAAAAGAACGTAGCAGACAGAGAGAGAGAGAGAGAGAGAGAGAGAGAGAGAGAGAGAATTCAAACATTAAAATAAATTGGGGGTTGGAATTATACAGTGAATCCTGGGGTCAAAAAACAAAGCAGGGGGCTAATGGGAAAATGTAGCTCTGCTTAAGATAAAGTTGTTGGAAGAATGCGTCTATTGTGCTTTAAAGTGAATGCAATTTGGCCCCGAGGTGAGAATTTAATGACGAACACAGCAAACTGCCAGTGTTTAGTCATTTCTGTGGGAATGAACGATGGACAAAAGGAGGAAGAAGAGGAGACGTTTAACAGGGAAAAGTTTAGCAAAGTTATTCAACGCAATCGGGCCAAGTGTAGCCCGGGAGGAAGAGGAGGTAGAGGAGGAGGGACGGAGAATGGATTGAAGACAGGACAGAGTAATAAGGACAATAAGAAAGAGACAAAATCAACCAAACCGAACTTCATTTGGATTATCCACGCCGTCTTTTCCCAAAATGTGCAAATGAAAAAAAAGCAAGAGGATGAAAAGAATAACTAGAGGGGGATCTGGCAATGAAAGTGAAGACGAAGATGAAACTCTCAACTGTCGGCTTCCAACAGGGCGGCAGATGAGAAGTCTTCGGCCCCAACCCCCGCACTTGACTTTTACAAAAGGAAATACATTAAAGAAATCAGAAACATCAAACGGCGACCCTGGGAAACATGAAAGATGATCTGAGGCCATGATTCACACAGCCGCCGCTCTCACACACACACACACACAAACTGTCCCTAACACACTCACACACACACAACTGCTGTAGCCATGCTTCATTTCCTTAAGCAGGGGTGCACATAGTCACTTTAGGGCCCCAGGCAGATCTAAGTGTTGTAGACTATAAATGTCCCCGAATTGAGGAGAGGAGAGGAGAGGAGAGGAGATGAGAGGACAGGAGAGGAGAGGAGTGTTTGTATCTGTGTTGTTGCCAGCACAGATGAACTCCTCTGGGAGATCCGACTCCCTTGGCTCAAAGTGCTGTACACCTTCCACCCATTGTTACAAGCTTATCTTCCAAACACAGTTACTGCCTCTATGCATAGCGGTCTGCATAAAGTCCTGTAGGCAAATACTTTGATAAGAGTCCTCTGCACTCAACTTTATGGTACATTGACAGGAAATTACCATTCTGCTGGCAAGATTCCTGCTTTCGCCTCGACCCAAAATCATTCTTGTGCATTGTAACCACAGTGACAGGCCAGGGTTGAGTTTGAATGAGTGTGAACACAATATGGCTGTAATGTTCTGATCCCTAAGCGGCAGTAAAGTAGCACTGTGACCTTTACAGTAAACTGTGTCTCATTATCTGACACATCTCAGAGTATCTATAGCTCATAACCGCCTTGTTATTGGATGATTTAATATGCGTATAAAAGTCATATGGCAAATTGTGCAATTCATAATTCTGCAATAGACAATGTGTGCAGAGAGAGGGAGGGGGGAGAGAGAGAGGGAGAGAGAGAGGGAGAGAGAGAGAGAGAGAGAGACCTGGAGTGTGTATGGTATAGATCCATACCTTTCCTGATGGGGTTGACGCGCCGGTACTAATCCATCTCTCCGCGCTAGGCAGGTTGTGTAGCGACCGTGGCCGGCGGATGGAGCAGCAGAAGCGGCGGAGACACCGTGGAAGTGTCGGTGCCGATCGGTCCGGGTTCCACCCCTGCGGATGCGGCAGGGAGGAGAGGGGAGAGGCGGGCGGAGGAGAGCAGCGGAGCCGCAGCGCTCTCCGGAGAATGCGGCCGGACTTAGCACGCCGACCCGGGGGGCGCAAGTTGGGGCGGACACACACGTGGCCGAGGCGTGGATGAGGGAGCGTAGGCGGCATGAATCACTTCCCTGTCCGTCATAACAAGATATTACACGTAATTTAGCCCTGCACTAAATAGAGAGAGAGAGGGGGGGAGAGGAAGAGAGAGAGAGAGAGAGAGAGAGAGAGAGAGAGAGAGAGAGAGAGAGAGTTTGATAAGTCAAAATACAAATAATGTACATCATATATGGACAAAATTGAACTCTTAAATTGTATTTTCTGCTCAGATGTTTGCATCCATACGGACCCGGACAGCTACAGCAAAAACAGAAGGTTATGATTTATAAACCTGACGGGGCGCTTGTATTTTAAGCGGCGCATCTTTTGTAGTCTTTACGGTAAAGGTTTAGCAGATTAGGAAACGCACAGACCAATTGCATGCGAGTTAAACCCAAGTGATGCTACTCATCCAATTAAGTCTGTGCATCTGTACAGGGCAGACAGAGGAGAGAGGTAGAGACAAGTTACACATGAGAGGAAGAAGGAGGAAGAGGGCGATACAGGAAGAGAAAACAAAGGGAGAGAGACAGACGACTGAGTGGGAGAAAGTTGATCTCTATAATTATAAATGAAGATTTAAACTGGTCTTAGGTTTACATTTCATTATATCTACTAGAGAAACAGCTTGCGGAGGACTAAGAATGATGAAGACGAGCGCACGAAGACGAGGGACCGACAACTCAAAAGTATAGAAAACAAGAAACGAACCGGATTCATTTAAAAGATTTTATTTGAAATGATTTTTAAATACAAATAATATATATTTCCATTTACAATGACAGTTCCTTTGTAAACAAAAGTGGCAGATAGTCATTGGGTAGCTTGTCCAAAACTGAGAGGTCACAGGTCACAGGAGAGACGACGCGTTAGTATTTCACCTCCCTGCACTTATTTCCACACAGCGTCAATCAACCATGCTACATTCTATTGCAGAGTGATCAATACTAAAGAGGACAATGTTTCCTGTTTCAATACACCTGCGTTGAGTGCAACAGGAGGGTACAGTGTGTGCAATGTGTGTGTGTGTGTGTGTGTGTGTGTGTGTGTGTGTGTGTGTGTGTGTGTGTGTGTGTGAATGGGGGCGTTGATGGGACGCCGACACACACACACTCGCTTATACCAGAAGTGTTTGTGGGAGGGTTTTTGCTGTTGTTTTTTGCCTTGAGGAGATTTCTTGCTGAGACTTTGCGTCATTTGGTTGCGGACTGAACTGTGGGGCGATGGTGGTGTGTTTAAGAGTGAGCGAGTGAGTCCTGCAGAGCTGTGCGAGGGAAGCTCTAAGATCCGTGTTCCACTCCGAAAGCCAACGGGTGAGGAAGCAAAAAAAGTTAGAAATGGAACCAAAAAAACAAAAACAAACAAGAGAAATGATTTTGATGTTACATTTGTTACAACTACAGCTCAACCCAGACAAAAAGCAGAATATACACGTGAAGGAGAAGGGGTGGGGGGTGTGTGTGTGGGGCGAGGGGGGGGGTGTGTGTGTGTGTGTGTGTGTGTGTGTGTGTGTGTGTGTGTGTGTGTGTGTGTGTGTGTGTGTGGGGGGTGGGGGTCGTCCTCTTGACACAAACTGAACATTAGAAATCATTAGAAAAAAACGGGGAAATCAAAAGATGCTCGTCAGAAAACACTTAGTGAACCTCTGACCAGTAGTTTGGGGGAGGGGGGGGGGGTTATTGTTCGAGACACCTGTCGGATCGCGAGGTTCCGGTCCCCAACGCGAAGACAGATCCAGAGACGGAGGATCTGAGACAAAGGAGCAATACTGTCCAAAGAAAGAAAGAAAGAAAGGAGGAAAACTCATGTAACCGCTCTCCAAACTATCCCAGGTGCTTGATTCCCGGCCACGCTGTAATCGTTGTGGTATTCCGTAGTATTCCGTTATTTTCTTAAGGCCTTTTTGTCGGACAATGAGTAGATACTGGAATGTGCTACAATTATAAACAAAGAAAGGAAGGAAGAAAAGAAAACGGAGGAGAGATGAGGAAGAAGGTAAAGACGAGACATTCGAGTCCCGTCAGACGACTGAAATCTCACCACTAGTATATGAACAAGAAGCGTCATCAGAACACTGCCCCGCCCCCTTTTACAGCCCAGAAGAGGGGGTGTGGGGGGGGGGGTTCTGTCGTTCATCAACCACCCCGACTACTCTCTGAAATCGGGGGCTGCACACGGGTCAGCATCTTTCAACATGGGCGTCTTTTCCTGCGAGTACGAGTTCATACAAAAGAGGCCGGCTGCTGCGGCGGCGGCGGAAGATCAAATGAAACGAGAAGGAAGTAGGATGTGTGTGTGTGTGTGTGTGTGTGTGTGTGGTGATGATGATGTTTAAATCAGGAGCGAGAGAGAGAAACAACGTGGTGGTTTTTGCACGTGGAGGTCGTGTTTTGTTTATTTTTCTGAAGGGAATGAAGTCGTTACACATCCGCCCTCCACCTCCGCCAAAAGGACAAAGAAAGAGCCCAGATTATAGCCCCGCCCCCTCCCCCCCAAGTCCACAGTGTGACAATCTTTCATACCTGTACAAACACACGCACACACAAGCGTACAAACTCACACACACACGTCCTCGCAAAAACTCCACTCTGGGCTCTCACACACACTCGCGCTCGGGCCTGGTCTAGTGTTCACAGAATTCCCTTCCGCCGGCGACGGAATAAGTCTCTGTATAAAAGAGGGAGGGGCTGGGGGGGACGGAGCGAGGGAAGGGGTGAGGGGGGTCGGGTCACAGTCTTGTCACTGTAAAGGTTAAGTGACGGGAGGAGGGGCTCTCTGTGTTCGGGGTGTGTGTGTGTGTGTGTGTGTGTGATTTGCTGCTCCTCGCTCGCCGCTCTCTGTCATGGGGGTTGTGAGTGGTGCGGTCGGCTCCGTCCCCACGTGTGTGTGTGTGTGTGTGTGTGTGTGTGTGTGTGGTGTGGTGTGTGTGTGTGTAAGCGCTCAGTCGTCATCCTCGTCGTTTTCGTCGCTCTCCTCGATGCCGTCGCTGTCCTCCTGCTCCTCGTCCTCCTCCTCCGTGTCGGGGATGTCCCACTGCGGGTGGTTATCCAGCATGGCCTTGGCCTCGTGGACCTCCAGCTGGGGGGAGACGCAACAACAGTAGTAAGATGCATGACACAGACACACAGACAAACACAGACACACAGACACAGACACACACAGTTGTTCTAATCACCTTGAGTGGCTTGATCTGGTCCAGTCCCAGGTAGGAATCAGAGCGGAGGATGACAGAATATTGGTAGTTGCCTGTTTTGGACGGAGCTGGAAACTTCAGCTCAACCTAGAGAGTGAGTGAGTGAGTGAGAGAGAGAGAGAGAGAGAGACACACACACACGTCAGTACAATGCAGCCATCAACTTTTCCACTGACGCAGACTGAAGCAGTGCAGAACGACGCAACTGCTAAGAGACAACGAAGAGTCTGATGACTCAATTACTGACGAGGAAGCTGATCACAAACACACCGGGCACAGGGTGATCTGACTGATCGGGCCGGACTGATGGGGTCTGACTGATGGGGTCTGACTGATGGGGTCTGACTGCAGATAACCAGACTGTGATGATTACAAACTGCCGTCAGCTCGTTAGCGGCTCATCTTTATTCAGCGTGAGAGGAGGACGAGCCGCCAACGTCTCCTCGCGCGCGGCGTTTAAGGTGTCTCACAGACGCAAATAGCAGAAGGAGTCGTTCCGAGTGGCGCTCTAATTGTGGTTGGCGTATACGGTAACCTCGTTACCTCGCCGCCTCAGCCCACCCGTGCGGTGACGCGGGGCCTCGTTAGGCTTTTATCTCCCGTCAGTCCTCAACGCGCTGCAGAAAACACCGGGATCAGGGGTGCAAATCCTTTAAACAAACACACTTACACACACTCCTCCAGGGGAATAATGACACCGGTGCTAAAGGGGTTGCCTAGCAACAGGAGGTGCGAGGCGCTGCGGCACACACGCGGCAGAAGAAACGTGAACACTCGCACTTTTACTTACCAGACCTTTATTCTCTAAACGGATTATAGATTTATAGCCACTTTAGACCCCGCAGAGTTTACACTCAAACACCAAACACTGAAGGAACAGAGGCACTTCAGACTCACACACACACACACTCACACACACTCTCTCCTCACCTCTTCCGTGTCCTTTAGCGTGCAGACGTGGTACGGCATGGACACCAGCGTCTGGTCGCGGCGGTCGGCGATGTAGAGCCACCACCACTCCTGCTTCTCCTCGGGGAAGTAGAGGCTGTAGGCCGGGTGCGTGACCTTTGACTTGGTCTCCAGCAGGGCGCGCTCTCGCCTCTGGATGCTCTGCTGCAGCGCCTCCCACTCCTGCCCCGGGACAGAGAGGAGGGAGAGGAGAGCAGAGGTGAGGTTCATTTCTGAGGTTTCTACTGTTAGAATTCCATCAAACAACCAGGCCACATGAATACAAATCCATTATTTACTTCCATCTTCAAACACGAGCAGACAAACCTAATAATTGATTAATAGCGGAGCAGACGGATGAACACAATAACAATGAGAAGGATTAAGGATTTTAGATTAAAGCTCAGGTTTAAGACCATTTTGTAATTTATTTAAAATCCTCCCTCATAACATTTGCACAACTCTTGCCGTGCTTGTGGAGATTAAGGATTTGCTTTGTTGGCTTCTTTTCTCCTAAGACTCTCCATTGAGACGATTCTGAAGCTGAAAGGAAGAAGTTTTAGTCCTTTAAACACAATCTAGACCGCTTCTCTGACCTCTTCGTCGTCCCCGGCGATCTCGTCCACCTCCGTGTCGCTCTGCTTGTCGCTGTCTTCGTCCCGCTCACTGGGAGAGTCCTTGTTGGCCTCGCCCTCCTCCGACTCGCTGCCTTTGTCCGAGGCCTCGTCCTCATCCTCCTTCGCCACCGCCGACGTCGCTGTCGTCGCTGTCGTTGCTGTCGTCGTTGTCGTCGTCGTCGCCACTTCCTGTACGACAAATTCATTTGGACACGTGAGCGCCTCATAATTCAGAGGTATTAAAAGGACAAACGTTCATTCACTCACGTTTCCTGCCACGTTGCCGTTGGCCTGCTTGGCTTTGGCGGGAGCAGGAGTGGCTTTCTTCTTCGTGAGTTTTTTCTTCTTGGACTTGGCTGTCTTCTTGGTTCCTTTACTCTTGTTCTGCCACACTTTGGTTTTGGTTTTACTGGCGTCTGCTTGCTGTTAACACACAGAGATATGAGGCATTGAGTACCGGCTCTCAGATTCTACACTCAGGTTTGGATTCAGAGCGTCCCCCCCTGCTGTGTGGTGGGCGGAGTCAGACGGGTGTGATACTTACTCCTTCCTCTGGAGTGGCGGTCTCCTCTCCTGGACACGGTAACGAATCCTGCTCTTTTTCAAACACCTCCTACAGACCAAACACACACACATTTCCATCAACGCTTTCCAACCGTGCGTCCGGTCAGCAGCACACTCTAGTGGTCGTTCATGGAAGTGTAAAAACATGACAAGGCAGAAAATGCTTCATAAATACTTCAGATCATTTCAAACACGTACGTTGCTGTCGAGTAACCCACTGTTTTGACAAACTCTGCCCGTGTCCTTGCTTACCGCCATCCTTTTTCTGGTTAAGGTGACGGTAACGGTGACGATGGAGCCGGCTGTGATGTTGTTGCTGTCTTCGTCATCCAGAACTGCAAAGAGAACAAAGAGGCAATGAACCGTGAAGCTCGTGACACAAGGAGCAGTGACCGGCTTCTTCATCTCAGCATGTCTGTACACGCCTGTAGAGTGAACAATCACTGCTTATGTTACATCAGCATACGGTGCTGTGTCTCTGGAAGAAGAGACCTCAGAAGTGTTGGTTCTCAAGCTGTGTGAGATAGAAGACCGGGCAAAGCAGCTTGTGTGCTTTGGTGTGAAAATCAGACCTGAGCCGAGGCTCGTTCCTGAGCTCAGTCTGACTCCAAAGCAGATGATGTCACACCTGGAACACGCTCTCTCCACACGCTTACACACGTGTTAGACGAGTGTCTGAGCTTTGAGGGACAAATGACCGAGAGGACTGACCCTGCAGTTTGGTTTCCATAGCGATGTGAGGGAAGCTGCCCAGCACAGCCAAGACCTCTTCATACTTCTCCTCCCCCAAGAAGCGCAGCATGCTGCGTCTGTCCGAGTCCTTCAGGCTCACCAGGTCCTGCAGGCTCCGCACTTTGTACTGAAAGCAGAAGTCAGATCAGATCAAACTCTCAGCTTCCTCCTCTCTAAAACACTTTGGTACTGTACATGCATGGACGCACGCACACACACACACACTGGGCTGGTACCTTCTTAGAGATGCAGTAGCGGAGGTGCTCCTCCTCAAAGTGGGGCAGCTGCAGCAGGGGGGACTTGGACTCCTGCAGACCCTGAACGATCATCTGGGTCAGCTTCATGCAGTTCTCTATGGTCACCAACCGAGGAGCGTGGAAGCCTGCGAGTGCATGAAGACACGAGGGGAGTGTGTGAGCCCAAGATGAATCAGAATGAGAACTGATGATAGAAAACCTCTGTGTGAGTGTGTGTGTGTGTGTGTGTGTGTGTGTGTGTGTACCTCCTCTGCTGTTTGCCATCATGGTGAGCTGACATCCAACGTTGATCATCTCCTGGAGGAGGGCCGGACTTTTCCTCACCACAAACCTCTGATCTGTAACAGCAAAATGTGATCGTTGAAGCTGAGCCGTCCTTTAACTAGATACTGTGTCAGCGCTGAAGTTGTCTGGGAAAGAACGTGGATTCGCGCAAAAACTGCAGTTTGTACATTTGTTCACACTTCCTCTATTGTAGAGTGGTGAAGTTTACACGGCTCTGCACTGCAACCTGACGCAACAAACCCCGTCACCGAGTAGGGGCAGCATGTCAGAGCGACCTTCACAACACCACAGGCTGCCAAGTTGCAGCAGAGGATGACCTTAAGACGACTCTAAACAACAG
Source organism: Genypterus blacodes (assembly GCF_046128005.1). Taxonomy (NCBI): domain Eukaryota; kingdom Metazoa; phylum Chordata; class Actinopteri; order Ophidiiformes; family Ophidiidae; genus Genypterus; species Genypterus blacodes. The sequence goes on along the minus strand of NW_027467003.1, from coordinate 311,604 downwards.
TGAGTGTACATAAGTGTGGGCGTCCAACCGTATAAACAGGGCAGGGTTGTTTACTTCTCACTTCAAGTATGAGTAAGGCTTTCAGAGAGCTTTAAGGGGAGGAAATCCCAGTCTGAGATAATGTGAGAACGTGGATTTTGAGGGTTTCCAGCAAACTGTAAAACTTCCTTAGCTGTAAAAGAAAAAGATGCATAGAAAAGATAGATAACTCCATCTCCTCCCTGTGATGCAGAGCTGGACGCCGTACCTTCCTCCAACTCCTCTGACACCTCCATGCGTGCCAGGTGAGCGAGCACCAAGACCCGAGCCTTCAGACTGTACGGGTAGCAGAACGGAGGCTCCTTCTTCTTCACGTTGATGTTCCCCAACTCACGGATCAACTGCCAGACAGACAAGGTGGGGTTATATAAGAGATGTAGCGCGTGTGTGTGTACAGAGTGTGTACAGAGGCACGGGACGTTACCTGTGGCACTTCGATGTTGTCCGTGGGCCGAATGGTGGCTTCTTTATTGCTGCGAGGGTCAAACTCGAAAGCGGCCGTCAGCACCATGCCTAACCCTGCGTGGTGGCAGGAACGAGAGAAGAAGAGTTACACTCCATCTGACGCAAGACAAGATATTTGAAACATCTCCGGTCTGGATGTTAGGATGGACTCACGCTTCATGTTCATGTTGGGCGTTTTGTACATGAAGTGCATGAAGAGCTGCGTGGTGTTGATGAGGATCTGGTCTCCGCTGTAGCGAATGGAGCGATACCACCACGTGCCCTACGAGAGTGAAGGGACAGACACACACACACGCGTGATCAGCAAGACAGATCGACACTGCTGGATGGCTTCTTCGTTCAAACGGGAGCGTTGCCGAGGAGGACTTACCACCACGACAGGAAGGATGACCATGAAGGCGAGTCCGTACACCAGAAGCACCTGGAGGGGGGGAAGAACGGGAGAAGGAACGTCGTCAGATCGCATCAGGCACTCAAATACACTTTAAGTCAACAACATGGACGATGAAACGTACCAGCATAGAGTTCTTCTGGTCCACAATCCAGGCAGGCAGGGCGATACCAAAGCTGGTGGCTGGAGGAGGAGACAGACGGTAAACTGATGTGTTCTTCATTTTGCATATTACAACAGGTTTGACACCATCAGGTGCAGAAGAGTGTGTTGGAGTGTGTGTCGACACAAACATGCAAATGCACCAACCGTGTGACTGAACTCACCTCCCGGACCGTCCGGGTTGCCGTACGTTTCCCAGTTCTGGCGCGATTGTTCGTTGGTGAGACTGCGGCAGAGAGAAGCAGAGAGAAGTGAGAGAGCGAACAGCAAACAAACAAACGGGCTTCGACCTGAAAGTTAAGGTCGCGACCCAGAGCTGGGCGACACTTACGCAGCGTAGGCTTTGGCGATTCTCATGAACGTGGCCTCGTCGCCTCCTTTGTCGGGATGGAATTTGAGTGACAGCACGCGGTATTGCTTCTTGATTTCTGACAGTGATGCACCCTGGACAGAGACGATGATGTCATACATGAGCAGGTCTGACAGAAAGGGTCTGACTGTGTGTGTGTGTGTGTGTGTGTGTGTGTGTGTGTGTGTGTGTGTGTGTGTGTGTGTGTGTGTGTGTGTGTGTGTGTGTGTGTGTGTGTGCTCTTACCGGGTCCAGGTTGAGGACTTCATATGGGTTGTACTCCTGGTACTCTCTGTCTAGTTTGGAGACTTTGTATGCCAGCAGCAGAAACACGGCCCAGCCGAACAACAAGGCGGCCTTCCTGGAAACGGCAACAACATACAACTTACAATACGCACAAAATGTTGCAGAAATCAGTTTCAACGAGGCTCTTTCGCTGAATGCTTTGAGAGACAACTGATGTATAAAGTTAAATATAACCAATCCACCCAGCCAGAGTAATTTTAGCTTGTCGTTTGAAGCGCAGCGGCGATAGAATCTAAATTTACGGCCCACAAGTTCTGTGGCACAGCCGGATTGTGACATTTGCGTCATTGTTTTGGTACTTGTGTGTGCAAATTGGACTTCAGCATCCCTGACAGTGGCAAAAACCCGGAGGCCTGTTCTGCAGCATCTGTTGCCAAGACAACCACCGACTAGTCTGAGGTTGTTTGAGTAGCGCGACCACAAAAACAGGTGACGCCTTTCCACAACAAACACCGTCTTTATCACGTGAAGGGGAATCACGGGGTGAGATGTGTGTGTGTGTGTTTGGGACAGAAACAGAGACTGAGACTGCGGCTACAGGAGAGTTTAAATGTGCCGTTGCCGCTAACTGAGTGTCAAACACGCGACGCAAGAGCCGCAAACAACTGCAAGGACTGCACGACAAACAGCTGGGGAGGCAGACGGGGGAACAAAGAACGGCCGGAATGAAACACTGCTCAGCACTCCCAACAGCCCAGAGACACAATGGAGACACATACATGACACAATGAGTACACAAACTGCACACGCCAATCAGAGGTGTCGATATCACTCCCACAAAAACACACACTCATGTCTGCCCACCGTTCACTGTGGGAAGGATTAATCTATGAGGTCAGTGATGAGGATGACTGAGCTCTTTTGAGAGCACGTCGGCAGGGTGGCCGCCTGTAGGTGAAGTGACAGCTGCTAACGGTGACAGGGAGCAAACATCCATGGAACAAAGATCTGGCAGCTATTATTATGCTGTCAGTCGTTTTGAGCTCGGTGGCGCTTCAGCACTTTGATATACAACCAATCTATCAGAAGGTGCATCATCATCATCATCTCAGGTGCCTCAGGGCCAAGAAGCAACATCAGGCTGGTAAAAGCCGGATCATCGTTCCCTGGTTTAGATGCTATAGGATCATTTGTGGTAAAAAGTGTCTTGCTAGTTCATCAACAGCAAGCAATCACACTGCTGATGTTTACAAGCACTCAAGACTCCGGGCTCTTACTGCAATCAACCTGTACACACAGACAGAGTCCATGTTGCGTAATCACAGCGCAGTGTAAAGAGAGGACACTCCATGTGGCAAACACTGACTAAGATGTTTACATTCCTGGATAAATCACTCTGCAGTAACGCAATATAGGTCAGAGCAAAGCGTCATTCAATTCAATCACATAAATGCGGAGTCACACTCAGCTGCTTGGACTCACTTTAGTGTGGGCACGATGCTCTGCTGTGACTTCATCAGCCTGAGTCGGTACCACAGACATCTGCCGTGAGCCCGCCGCAGGCTCTTGAGACGGAGTTGTTCTAGAAAGGAAGAGAGGCGGTTAGAGGTCTCTACTAGTTTAATTTGTCCATGTATGTGTCTATGATGAAGCTTAAGACTCTATATTTGAACTTGACAGCATTAGAACATTTCTGGTTCCTCACATGTGACTGCACTGTGTGTGTATGAACACTTCTGACATTACAGGTATGTCCACTTCACCGTTTAAACACTTTGCTACAAACACAGAGGAAATGACTTTTGCGTTCATGTCCCTCTGTGATCCTTAGTGACACGTACTTCAACCGAGTTCCTCTGATGACATATGTTCTAGAACACAGGTCACACACGACCTGTTGTTAAAAGTATAATACTGACAGACTTATTAACACGCTGCTGTTGGAATAATGTGATTATAATAACGTAATGACTCGTTATTTATTCAGCTTTGCACGCTTGTTGGTTCGGCTCTTGAACTTGGCTGTGTTCTAAATGTAACAAAGCGACACTAGTGCGATAAGTAAGTATCTGAATATCAAATGAGTATTAATATGAGGAATATGAATAAGAATATGAATAGATACTTTAGGAGACAGTAGCTGTTTTGCACTGACTGGCTGTGACAATGAGGAGCTGTGAACATCCTGCGCTTAGTTTGCTGGCGTGATATCTCTCCAGTTCGGGCTGTTGCTGCATCCTCACTTAGAGAGCGAACCAGGTTACTAACTAACGATCTTTTACGAGCCGAGACGCGAACTAAGCTCCACAGTTTCCCCGTTAAACAAGCTGCGCTTAGTTAGTTAGCAAAGTTAGCACGGAGCCACACATCGGGGCCTTACCAGCATTTTGATCCCGCGGCCAGAGGTAATAAGTGGCTGGGATCACAATAAGTCCGACGAAGGATGTTAGGAAGTAGAAAAAGGTATTGCCGCTGTCGTCGTACTGGAACTGTTGTCCGGCCATGTCGTAGCGGCGCTGAGGGTCGCCCTTCTTCTCCGCCGCTCTGCTCCCCTATTGAGCCCAATGTACCGCTGACAGACCGCTAGCTAGCCCGCTAGCATCCAGGCAGCAACACAGCGCTGATCATCGGTGTACGTGGTGTACGCATGCGCAATGTGCCCCGTCTTCTTCTTCGGTGAGGGAACAGGTGTTACTGTTTGGCTTTACTGACGTCTACAGGAGCCGGGCGGGGGGGCACGCGTACCACCAGGGCCACTCACAGCGCCCCCTAGTGGCGCACTAGAAACGTCATCTGAGAGGAATTGCAATCCTAATTAAACACGAAGAATTGGACAACACAGTTAATATTTAATAGCATATAAATATCATTTAAGTCCGTCTCAGTCCGTGTTTCATACATGGACCAGTCAGCTTGTTAACAATGACAACACAAGGTGGCAGAAGAACACAGATAAGTAGATTTGGGAAAGAGCCCGGGAGTACACGCGTACCACCAGGGCCGCTCATAGCGCCCCCTGGTGGCACACAAGATATGCCCCGCTGAGAAACAAGCAAATGAAATCTATGGAAAGTCTGCTCATGTGGCAAATGATGACACACAGAAAAGCGGGTGTATTTGTAATGTAGTGTCACAGTTTAATCTCACGAAAAGCAAATAAACCTTGAATTTTGACATTCCATGCATTGCCTTTAATTTACTCAAACTAAACAAAGAGCATCTGGTTAGTAACCTTGATGCTGCCGTAAGAGAGATCGTAACTGATTTGGACATTGATGTGAAATAACTTAGGTCAATGTAAGGACACAGAAGTGAAGTTAGAACTGTTTACTTTCATCATGAAATCGGCATATAACTGACTCGGGATCAACAATGGATTACAGTAGCGTTCAATGTCATTGTCAGCATTGCCAAAGAAAACAATTCAGGATACATTTTGTTTGTGCTGGAAACCATCCAGATGTTAGATTGAATTTATTTTTGATGATGTCAGTGTTTTCAACCTGCACATGCAATTCCCTTTCTCTCCATAAACGAGGGGTTCTCAAAGTGGACAGTGGGCCTCCATAGAGACTTGATTGATTGGGGTAAAGTTGGTATTTTGCACAATAGAAATGATCAAAAGAGAGGTGAAAAGAAATGTGTGAGAAAGTTCTCTACGTTAAAGCAATGACATAAAATGAAACCTTACATTAATGGCTGAACTTAAGTGTCACACACACAATTAATACATTTACAAGTCACAACAGACTACATTACATTACATTACATTACGGTCATTTAGCAGACGCTTTTATCCAAAGCGACTTACAATAAAGCATAAAGCAGTAAGAAGGCCATTTCACATTTTATCTTCAGCATAGATCCCCCTTCTCTCTCTCTCTCACATGTGCACCACGATATCGCCCAGAGGCTTGCGTTTCAAGTCGGGCACGGTGGCGTCAGAGGCGGGGTAACCTACAGGGAGGAGCATCAGCAGCTTCTCATTGGCTGGCCGTTTGAGGAGGCCCCGGAGCTGGGGGCCGCAGTTGAGAGGCGTCGACGTGACCGTAACTAAACCCACATTCTGGGAAAAAAGGACACAGCAGAAATTTACCCTTAACATCTTTCATGAGAGAGCAGACTATATGCTTAAAGTGGTGTGAGTCTTTACCTGCAGTGCAGCCAACAGGATTCCACAGGAGATGGAAACGCTGATCTCGTTGTAATAGTGTGTCCTTTTCTTTCCTTGAGGTAGGATCCCATAGGTTTGTTTGAAGATGAGGATCAGGTATGGAGCAACATCCAAGTACTCCTTAATCCAGTTTGTCCTGCAGGAGGAAGGGTGATGAAGATGAGAGGCACAGGTGCTGTTTATCTATCTATCCAATACAAATCGATCACATTAATACTGACCTGAATTTGGCCAAGTCTTGGACCCATTTGTCCCCCATCCTTTGACGGTAGTTGAGCTCCTCCTCCTCCTCCACGATCAGTCTGATCTGGTGCTTGGTGTCTGGGTCTGATACCACCACATAGGTCCAGGGCTGAGTGTGAGCTCCACTAGGGCCAGTGCCTGTCCACGGGGAAGGAAGGACGGCCGGCGTTGAATCACACAAAAATGAGAAAGACAGAGGATAGAAATGGATCAAAATCTCAACATTCTTAGTTAGTTTTTCAATTTCTGTCATTTAAATCCTTGTCTGTGTGTCAACTTTGATTCTGATTCATCACTTATTGAAATGTTATGTTCCATTTCTTACAATGCACATCATGAGATGATGTGCATCAAAAGGTCTAAGATAGCTGAGGGAAAAGTAGATAACCTCCAAATGATTTATGTGTCTCAGATATGTATGAACTCGCCTCACAAACACAAACACACACACACACACACACACACACACACACACACATGCCTGCAGTGAGGATGACATTATCTATGACGTCCCGTGGCACCGGCTCAGGGCTGATGAACCGCACAGACCTCCGCTGGTTCATCAGATTGTAGAAATCCTGGGATCTCTCCAGCATCGTGTCCGCGGGGTGACGAGGAGGAGAGTAAGGCACATGAGACAAATCCTCCTCTTCCTCACTGCCGTCCACCCAATCCTCTTCCTCTGGAATGGTGACAGTAGTTTGGTATGACAATTCATTGACAAGTAGGCTACACTTTTAGGTTCATTGTCACTGATTAACTTCGATGCTCTGGAAAGAAAGAAAGAAAGAAAGAAAGAAAGAAAGAAAGCATCAAATCTGATTTCAAACACAATCTTGGTCTTACTGTCGTGTCTTGGAGTGTTTTCTGTCCCATCCTGTAGGTCCTGGTCCACCCAGGGTCTAGAGTCTGTGTTTGAGCCCCCTTTATCTCCTCTCTGGGGTTTCGTCACCCTTCCTGGTAACTTCATCAATATGAAGCCGATGACCAGGCACAGGACGGCTGCCAGGACCGGTGTGAGCACAGTCAGAAGAGCCATGAGGAGAAACACTCACTTTAGATCAATTTGTCACTCGCTTTTCTCTGCTGCAAGGACGTTGTGTAACACTGAAGCTGGCTTAAAGTCCAGTGGCGTGGCTTCACACACCAGAGTACTGCTGCTGCTGCTGCTCGCTAACCAAGTCACCTGTCTGTTATTTGCTTTGGCAGACACGGTGGGCTGATGCTGGTTTGTAAGATCCAGGATCAGAAATGCTGGTTGAACAGAGGAGCTCTAGAGCTCTCAGAGCAGCACAAACAGCCGAGTCATCACAAACTGGGTCATCATGCTTGGTCAATGGGCACCTTGCCACCTTCTTTAGGATTGTTGCCCACTGCTCCAAATGTTAAAACCCGTTGGTTCAAACTCTGCATAAACACATTTGTCTGTCGTGTGTGTGTGTAAACTGCTAAGTCCCGGTGTGACCAGCTTGACATTGTATACTGACGAGTTTATCCGCTGGGAAGAAAAATGTGGCGAACACGTGACAAACAGTAGTTCAACCTCATGTTCCAGTCCAGTGATTGAGCTTCAATTGCCTCAACGACCAACAGGTGGCGCAACTCACCGTTCTCAAGTCTTCTCTAATCTTATTTATGCAAAACCGTGCCTGGAATGGTGAATCAAAGTCTCCACACCGATTGATGAGGACAAACTGCAAAGACGTGTTTACTAAAAAAACAAACACATGCATGTATGATATCCAGAGTCACAGGTTGATGACGTCAACCTCGTCCTGGATTTGAGCCTTTTGCTTGAGAAAGACTTGAACCCTCAATGCTGATAATGACACAATTGTGCATATGAAGTTTTTTATAATCATATTCATTTTATTATTCGCATTTTTTTTTTTTTTTTTTTACAATTTACATGCAAGAAATCAAGCATTACTCAAGCATTAAACACGAATGATTACACAACGCAGTTAATGTTTAATAGCATATAAATATAATATAGTTCCCTCTGAGTCCATGTTTCATACACGGACCAGTCAGCTTGTTAACAATGACAACACAAGGTGGCAGAAGAACAGAGATGAGCAGATTTGGGAAAGACCTTCTGTTCAGCACCATTGAGGGAATTTGATTGGCACACTGTAAAAAATGTCGCTTTATCACAAATCATCATCTGAAAATCCACTCTGTTTCCCCTCAGACGGAGTGAAATCCTCTGCTAATATCGCGTTTTTATCACCACGTTCTCAAAATCCGTGGTGGACTTGCTCTCATTTATAGCTGTAAAGCGATTGCAACACCTTCCTTCCTTGCTTCCACGCGTGGATCCCACATTCAGTCTAACCTGCGGGGCTTTGCAGTGTGCGCTCCGCCCCCTCGGCTGTCTCCGGCGCTGGGCTTTAAATAGCAGCTGTTTAAAAGCTCCGCTCCACTCTGTCCTCCGCTCAGCGCCTTCTCGTGTCCCCGCACATCCACGCACACTCCACGCATCTCTAACCCAAGCACCCGCATCCCCCCCAGCAATGTCGGCCGCCAGCACAGAGACCAGTGCGCCGCTGCCCACCGCCGGCGGCCGCGTCTTCTTCCAGCCCGCGGCCGTGGTAGGCTGCGCGGGCTCCGGCCCCATCACCGCGGACGACCCGGTCCAGAAGAGGCAAGGCAAAGTGACGGTCAAGTACGATAGGAAAGAGCTGCGGAAAAGACTGGTGCTGGAGGAATGGATCATCGAGCAGCTCAGCGACTTATACGACTGCGAGGTCAGTGCAGCACATTCTTATTCTCTCTGTATGTAACTAATGCGTGCATGGCACCGGAACTTCCAAAAACCCATTTGGGCTGAACTTCAGGGTGAGCAAAAGACTGTCAGGTGTACCGAATGTGGAAACACTGATCCGGAACACTCAGTCCTCATGCATTCAGGTATAGAGGCTCATTTACACCTAAACGCCCTTGAGTTGCGTCCCAATTACGGATCTGTTCGGTTTGCAGCCCGAACCGGATTCAGTAGAATCCCTGAGCCCGAACCTGCAGAAAAACATGCTCCCACCTTTATCCAAATGAGCCTAGATGTTCCGATCAATACCCTGCGCCTGTGATGTGTCTTTGTCTCCACAGATCAGATTGGTTAATAAGGTATAAAATGGATAATGGACCCCCCCTGACTTTGACATTATTGTCTCCTCTCCTGTCTTCCTTTGAGAGAGGGGCAAATGGCTGGGGGGAGGGGGAGTCAGAGAGGGGGGGGGGGGTTGTCTGTTCATTTCTGTGCATTTCGGTCTTAATCGAGCGAGCAGACGGTTTAATTGGTCGACATTGAGGCAGCAGGGATCGATGCCGCACATTCCACCTCACCGTTCTGCAGAGCAATAAGGACATTTGACACGTTTGAGCAGCATAATGTTGTCAGACCAGCGTCTCTGCTGCTCCGCAGAGGGACGCATCAATCACTGGAATTCATTTCTGTGTCGTTAGGGAGATTTCCCTGACCTTTAAACCGCTTTCTGCCCCTTTAGAGGACCTTTCTCCACACTGACAACTCAATTACTTTGCCCACCGCTCACAAGATGCATTCTTTAACATTTAGAGAAGGGTGAGGGGTTGTGTGTGTGTGTGTTTGTATGTGAGAGAGAGATGGGATTGCAGAAACAGAACAGATTCTATAGGTGACTATGATTGTGCGTACGTGTGTGTGTGCCGGTGCCACTCACAGTGTGCTGCCACAGCCAAGTAGGGGGGAGGGGAAGAGAGGAAAGAAGGGCAGTGGGTTAAAGAAGGATGTGATGATGCTGTGACTCTCCTCACCAGCCAATCACCTCCTTTGGCTCTGACCCCCTTCCTTCTTGCACAAACCCATACATCAGCATACACACACATGCACACACACACTTGCATTACACTATGCCTGTGTCAGACTCAACCAATCAGAGAAAAAGGCGATGCCAGCATGCATCCACATGTGCACACACACATACACACACACACACACACATAACGACAACGTGCCGCTGCGTTTCGTTTAAATCATGCATGTGATCATCCTCACCGTGTCGGACTGTATTACAGATGTTCCAGGCAGTGTGAGCGCAATAGCAGGAGGGGGAAACATCTGAGCAAATCACAGCAGGACCCACGGCACCAAAGTGTTTCTGTGTGTCTTCATGGAAGTCGTTCCACCGCTCAAAGATTTATTTTTCTCATAACTATGCAAATGTTTCTCACTCAGACTGCAAGCAAATACACTATCCAAACTGTGAGCGTGTGCACATGTGTGTTACTGTATGTGCAGTCTGAGCTGAGCTGTAAGATGGAGGTGGTTTATCTTTCGAGCATTGATGTCATGATGTCACAAACTAACATGTGTGAGTGTGTTTGTCATTACCGCTCAGGCTGTAGTGCAAAGCTCATGTGACACAAACCTGATTCTATCATCTGTTAAGTAGTCTTTTTAAAGCCAGCCCAACCCTCAGCTGGTGTTTTTATGGCTGTGGTCTGTGTTTCCTCTCTTTAAAGCTCTACTGTCGTTCGCACAGAGCTGTAGCCTGTCTGACAGCGAGCCAGTTTGCATTTCAAAGGCAGCTGTGAGCTCTCGCCCGTCGTCAAGCAGGTGTGCGCCATCCACAAGTCGCGGGTCGTTTTGATGTGTGGCGTTGACAACTTGTCCCGTCTCATCTGTGTATTCATTTACCTCAGGCGACAAATACAAGTTTCCCTTTGAGGGTTTTGAATTAACCCTGTGATTTGTTCAACGCAGATACATATTTATATAAATAGTCAAATGCATTCTGTGTTAAATCACAAGATGCAGTTTCCTTCTTAGTATTATCATCGAGTGGAGCCAAGTGTATTTATATAAACATCACAGGTCCCCAGGTCAGCTGGAGCTCTGTAATACAGGACAAGGAACTCTCCATTAAGCATGTAAGCAAAAATGGGAAAGAAACCTCAGGAGGGAGAAATCTGCTCCCCAGAGGGGACAAAGTGTGAAACAGGAGCCGCGTGTGTGAAGCAGGCAAATTACAAAGAGTCACACAATACACATGAGCGAAAACACATCTTAAGGCGACGCTGAACAGAATTTCATGGTTTTTACGTCATTTACAAACAAACTAGGGCACCGACTTTTTTGTAGTTGTTGTTGTTGCATTCCGTTTATATTTAGTTTTCACTTACTACGTCCTTGAGGCCTCTGAGTGGATCCACATGACCTGATCCAAGGAAACCACTGATAAGCCTGTAAAAAGCTCATCTACATGAAGTTACAGCAGTTTAGTTGGATACTGATCTGTTCACCATAGCCTCAGAAAGGGTTTGAACCCAAATCATCTGCATGGTTTCACAGCGTGTTATCCTACAGCAACTTAATCTCAAAATCATAAACGCCATTAGGCAGTTTTACAAACTACTTCCACTTTTCTCTCTCTCCAATTGTTAGTTTGGAGAATAGGGATTAGGGAAGGCTTTCACGGACATGGCAGGGTGGAAGATATACAGGGTGGTAAACTGAGGCAAACAAGGCGATGTTACATGTTGATGTTGATAAGAAAGCAGATTCAAAATGCTGAGTTGGGTCCACGCTTAATGCGCTTTTGAAAAGTGCATTAAGTGCCATTAAAGCAAATATTGAAACTGTAAAAGTGGGCCTCACCCTCCTTCTGCGTCTATCACACGCCAAGACAATAAACGCAGGATAATCCCCTCGCCGCCGCTGTTATTGCTTAAACATTGGCCAGCCTGGTAACGCTGAGGCTGCTGGGATACTGGAGTTAGCAGGAGGTGTTGACTCGTGGTAGAACAATAAGGAAGCTGGCGGGATTTCAGCCGTTTTGGGGGGTGCGGGGGGCAGGGTGGGGGGTGTGTGTAGTTAGCTAATGAATCCCCTACATCATGCTTTTGACACATTTTCACTCTGCAGTAGCTTTGAGGCTCTTTCATCGTGGCGTCTGTCTGTGGGAGGTGAGGATGGACGGACGGCGGCAAGGCGTCGTTTAGACGGGGTGGACCTTTTTTTTTTATTGGTGTAGTGTTTTGGCGACGGGACCGTAAAAGGGGAAGTCGCACCTCTGTGTTCAGACGCTAGACAGACGGAGGTGTGTGTGTGTGTGTGTGTGTGTGTGTGTGTGTGTGTGTGTGTGTGTGTGTGTGTGTGTGTGTGTGTGTGTGTGTGTGTGTGTGTGTGTTACAGATGGAGGGAGAGATGGAGGGAGAGACTGCTGATTTGGCTTAAAGGTCAGGGTCTGTATTGGTTTCATGATAAAACCTGATACTGGGGTCGAGAACATCATGGCGCGCATATGTGTGTGTGTGTGCGCGCGCCCTGGTACTGAAGCTAAAGAAAGGGTTAATTCAGCATAATGTGTTTCTCTCTCTCGTTCTCTCTCTGACACCTTTGCAGACTGGGCTCTTTGGAAAAATGCTGCATGTGTGAGACATAACGCTGCGTTTTACCAGGTCACTTAATGCATCGCAGCTCGAAAATATTATTGAATCAAATGAAATCTCTCTCTCTCTCTCTCTCTCTCTCTCTCTCTCTCTCTCTCTCTCTCTCTCTCTCTCTCTCTCTCTCTCTCTCTCTGAGCCATAGCGCTATAGGGTAGCAGAAGGGGAGTTCAGTGAGCGATGGATTCTGCTCTGTCTGTTCTCCAGGGACAGGTTGCCTCTGTTCATTCTGCTGTTCAAAGGACAAAAGCATAGAGAACAGTGTGGAGGGGAGAGAGACGCAGAGAAACAGAGCTAGAGAGAGAGAGAGACACAGGCACACCATATATAGGAATGCCTCTTTGTCTTTCATCGTTCTCCAACAAACCTGAGAGGGAGATTGGCTCAGACCGGTGTGGTTGCTACGGTGATGCTTAACTTCCAGTTTAGGGGATTAAAAGCTGCGATGTGTCAGGAGTGATGATGTGTGTGTCTGTCTGTCTGTCTGTCTGTCTGTCTGTCTGTCTGAAAGCAGCGCCGCACAATCAAGGGAGGCCGGGGCAGATTAGGCAGATCTGTCTTTCTGTGTGTGTGTGTGTGTATGTGTGTGTGAGGGAGAGTAATAGAGAGACAGAGATTGATAGAGTGGTAAATCTGTTGTCGGCTAGCAGACTCTGCAGTGTGTGTGTGTGTTTGCTGTGTGTGTTTTTGGGGGGACAGGACACGTGCAGAGAGAGAAACTGTAATGTCCTACATCTCCACAGCTACAGTAAGCGTCAATAGAGCACCAATCAATGGAGGTTATTCATCTGTACAAGCGCACACGCTGCCGGCACATACTGCTCTGCCCTAAGGCCGGTGTGTGTGTTTGTGTCTTTGTGCGTGTGTGTGTGTGGAGAGGGGAGAATTGTTGAGATGAGGCTTTCTTGTGTCGTGCGGCAGATACGGGCTGACAGGCAGTCTGGGGTACTTCCCGGGAATGGACGGTATGTTTGTACAGTATGCGCGGTCAAGCTGCATGACATGTGACACACACACACACACACACACACACACACACACACACACACACACTTAAACACACATAGGAAATAGGAGACACTCGCACACAGGCATATGAGCATCTTCTTATAGATAATAGTCAGTCTATCAGGCTCCTGTGGGTTATCGCCATGATAAGGAGGCCTTTTAGTATTAACACTGGACCCTCTCTCTTCCCCCTTCACTCTCTCCCGCTGCCCCCCACCCACACACACACACACACCCTGCTTCTCCAATGACCTTGTCAATATTTTCCCTCTCTCCTTGCTGGCTTTTGTTTTGCGTCTCCTCTTGCTGGGAACAGGATCAGCCCTCGTATCACGTAAACCTCTCAGGGTAGCACAGAGGAATTCAAGCCGTATCACTAGCAATCCTCAATACAGCGGGTATAGGAATAGCATGAGGGACACACAGCCTGGTGATGGGAAACATACACACACACACACACATATAGACACACAAACAGAGATGTGGTTTTGTCATGCAGGTTGCTGTCGCCGTGTAAACGACCTCTGTTAGTGCGTTTATCCCCTCTTGTCACTTGATGGACGTAATTCATCGGCTGATCAGTTGGACGCGTCTCACTGTGACTGATGACAGGAAGTGGGCCTAACTTGATTACCTCATTATTTCAAAATGGGGTATCATGATCAGCCACTGTTATTTCAACCGTTACAGCCACTGACACATCTACCCGCTGGGAAATTACAGCCGATCAATCGCGCGTTTGTTTTAAGGAGCGACTCTGATGTGTTTATGGATCTGCAGGCGGAAGGTAATTTCTTCCTTTTGTTTTGGGAGGCAGGCGGTTATCCAACTGCCATTTAAATTGCAACAGACGGAAATAGATGTTTGCCTGGTGAGGAGGAATGTGTGTGTCCCTGTGTGTGTCCCTGGGTTGGTGTGTGTGTTAGTCGGTATTGAGCGTGTTGACACATTTCATATCGCACCTGCATCATGCACGTTAAACTGCTGCCACACAAATCAGAGGTGCTGACAAGGAGGCGTTTTAGAGCAGCTGTTCAAACGGATTTAAACAGAGGCACACACACACACGTACACACACGTACTGGGTGTCAAATACCCAGCCAGAGGGAAAGATGGTCTTTCTCCCATCCTGTTGTCCGCCTTGACCCTTCCTCTCCCACTGTTCTGACCCACTGGGACACCCGCTCGGATTTCATCCTCTCCTCCTCTCTCCTCCAGCATATTATTCCTCTCTGTTCCTTCCTTCTGTAAGCCAATGCCCCTATCGCATATAAGTACAACGCAGAACACAGTAATGAGACGTATGTCGGCCCCAAATGCAATCAATATCTAATCAGCACCGTCGGCTCTACATGCAGGAAACTCATCTAATCCTCCGGCGAGCCCCTCTGCCGTTGCAGTGTGCTGTTATTTTGTGTTAATTCTCTCACAGTGGCTCTAGATTTTCTCTGCTTGACCCTGGGGAGACGCATCCGGCCTATCTGCTGCACCGAGGAGAGAGAGAGACAGAGCGAAGGAGCGAGAGAAATGACTGCAGGATATTAAGATGAGTTACAGGACTCGCAAATAAAGCCTGTAAAGCCTGAAGACGCGGCGGCTGCATGGTCTTAAAACATCAAGATGTGTTGACGTATGTTTTTCATTTGAGCGCTTTTCTCATAGTCGTTTCTCAACCTGGAACAAACAGTCCAGGAGTGTGTTTTCAATGTTTTTTTTCCCCCACCAATGTTCATAAAACTAAAGAGATAAATTGTCTGGAAGACAGACCAGCGGTAAAGTGCAAAACCAGCAAAGGAGAAAAAGGCCCAGAGACGGTGAAAGGGAGAGACTTTTCACAGCCACACACTGACTTTCTTGTCTCTGTGTGACATCTCTCATCCCAAGACGATGCTGCTAATCACTGGGTTCATTGTCAACAGACCTCTGCCATTTATAAACTGGCTGTGTACAAACACTGACGCACTCATTCACGTCTGTGCGTGTGTTTGGGGGGTGTGAGGGAGACGAGGGAGGAAGAGATGAGGGAAAGAGGGAGAGATTTGTTGTTTTGACTTTCAAAGTCAGTGGGTGTGGGCCTTTGGGTCCTTAGTGGACTTGTTTGTCTACTTTGGCATGTGCAGACAGATACGTTAGTGACTCAACTGTACTTCATGCAACAGTTTTGGGAAGTTGTGGGTTGGTGCAGTGGCAAATGTTGCACATACAAACTAAATACCAGGAAATACCTATGATTGTACACACTACAGATTTTGCTTCTCACTCTCCAGATCAGAAATCTATGTATGTCAGATATTTGTCAGTTTATTCCACATACTGGGTAGAAGGACATCCGGGATCTGAATCAACAGTTGCTTTACAGTACCTTTTTGCCAAGCTAAGTGTGCTCTCTGCTGGACACACTACTGAAATGCAGTCAAACTGTTCTGCATTGATCTCTAATAAGTGTTGGGCAAGAAGTCCGATCAGCTCGTCTACAGGAATCCAGAGTGACAAAGTTGGCTCGGGCAGTTGAGGTGCTATTAATGGAACTGTGAATGTAAGTCTTCACGAAAACGTAAGAATAAGCCATCATAATTTACTCAAAAATAAAATCTATGCAAATTCCAAAACATAAGGTATGACCCTCTCAGTCCTATGTCAAAGGAAACCCTGATACTGTTTGTCTTTCCAATTGTTTCTAATGGTGCCGCTCTAAATCTACAAAATCCATCACTATCTGCACTAACTAGCTGATAGTTTGGCTGATTGGCTGGCTGACTGCTCCTGACCCCGCTGCTATTGACGTCTTCAGCCCAGTTTGGCCGGAAGCTTTGCTTTACACTGAGGGAAAGTTCACGGTGGGCCACAGCCATCAATATGCAGGCCTCAGGGAAGATACTCTCTATGTGTTAAACACAGGAAGAGGACTCACAAACACCTGAATCACAAATGGGTGAAACAGAATCACATAAAGCACTTTTCAACAATAATAACACAATGATACTTAATAATTTAGCCGGAATTAAATATGGTATAGAGCTCATGAGGACTTAGGACCCGAAACCCAATGTTTAAGACTTGAGACTTGACCTGATATTACTGGTACGTGTCAATGCAAAGTTCTAAATGGTCTGGTGTAACCTTGCTGGAGACAAAAATGCAGTATGCAGGAACATTTTTCACTGAAATCTTCCTTTTAAGCATGAACAGCTCTCCTCTCTGATGTAAAATGTCCTGTGGAGCGTACAGCTGAATCAGCGCCGTACCAGAGCTTTTGCTGCGGCAGCTCACTTCGCCCGGGGAAGTCGCATCATCCGCGCTGCTTGGTTTCAGCAAAGTGCCTCGCTGAAGGGGGCAGGTGCTCAAAGGCTGCTGGGAGGGGGAGGAGGAGGAGGAGGAGGAGGAGGAGGAGGAAGAGGAGGAGGAGGAGGAGGAGGAGGAGGAGGAGTGGTGGTGGTGGTGGTGGTGGTGGTGAAGACTCTTTCCTACCGTTCCACATCATTGTTGCTGCTCTGAGTACTTTGCAAATGCAGCAAACTAGATTTCCAAGATCTTAACCTTCAGACAGAGCAGACTTCATGGTGTTGTACAGTATGTCAGACTTTGTAGCTCCAGACGTTCTCCAGACTTCCGGACAAACTCTCTCTCTCCATTTCCTTATCATTTCCTGTCTTTCTCTCATGCTCTGTAGTTTGTCTTTGTCCTCTCGCTCACCTAGATCCTTCAATCATTCTCTCTCTTTCTCTCTCTCTCTTTCTCTCACATACACTCTATCTCAAAGACACTTTCCCTGTCTCCTAAGATGACTACATCCCACATGATGATCGCTAAGAGAGAAAGAGAGAAAGAAAGAGAGAGAGAGAAAGCTGAGCTGTGAGGTTTCTTCTCTTCCTCTCTGCCTCATCATCACTGTGACCCACTTACCTGTGTATTCCCCAATCTCCGTTATTTCCAGCATTTTATGCATTTTCTAAGCACACCTCTCGTACACACACACACCTGCCTACACACTCTACTGTTCTTTCTCCTGTTCCCTTTCTTCCTGCCTTTGCATCTCTCACCTCTCTGTCTCTATCTGTCCCTTGTTCACTCCGTTTTCTCTCCATTCTTAATCAGCGAAAGCTACAAACAAGCATTACTAACTAGCACTGGAACTAGCTGCTCCAACCTAGCATTAGCCTTAGCATTGCCAAAGGGACAAGGCATCAACATTAGCATCCCGAAAGACATGGTCTCATTCACAATGTCACATTTCACAGTTAGAAATGCGCAATTGAACTTGTACTATGTTGCTAGCTGCCGTTGGTGACGTAGCAGCGCAGTTGCTAGGCTAGCACAGAGAAACGGCAGTCTGTAACCTCAGTTCTGTGCTATCGCTTACATATAGAACAGAGGTTACAGAGGAGTAGGAGTTATTGTCTATCAGTTTGAAATTGAATCAGTCTTTGCTTTATGTGTGTCTGTGTCTGTGTGCGTGTGTGTTCGTGTTCCATATTGGGACACAGTAAGCTTGAATATACCATTACAGGAGGTAGAAACTGAATGTTCCAGTGCTCTTTGCACAAATTGGGACAAAGCAACACACACACACACACACACACACACACACACACACACACACACACACACACACACTCACCCTCTTGTGTGCACACACACATGCACTTGATGCCACTGAAACTGTGGATGGAGCAGCCTGCTAACACACAGGGTTTTAAGTATCTTCACCTGGTTATCAGAGCAAAACTTGCTTGTCTTGCTAACAGCCCACTAACTAAATTGCCTTTAAGAAAGGGGGGTAAAAATAATGGCTTGACTGCTAAAATAACATGTAGTAAAGTTTAGCAACAGCGTAAATCTGTGTTGGCTTCAGATTTCATCTTATGAACATTTAGAAATGATTCAACGTCATCCTGTAATTCAGACAGCTATTGTGTCAAACAAAAGCTAGCGGGCGGCTAAACAGTCATTAATGAATCAATAACACCACTTTGCACTAATATGCGGCTATATTTAGGAATAAACCGATGGAACATAATTACATGTCTGGCCTTAGAAAGCAATTATCTCCTCAGGTCGTCTCTGCTGCTGTTATGTAAGTGGAAATTCTTGTTCACACGAGTTTGAAAAGGTGTAACGGTGAATCATGCGGCCCACTGAAGCGTTTTCCGGGTGACACGGCGTTTGACTCTTTGTGGCGAGTGTTTGAACAGAGTCTGTGCTGAGTCAACGTGTCAGGCTGTTCACGTTGGTTTGGATTCGCCTCATCGCAGAGGGAAACCAGACTGAAAACACTGCGGGCTGTTTTCATGCCTGCCCAAAACAAGCCTGACACACATGTCTACAGACACTTTGGTCCACAACAAACACACAGATGCCCTCATGTTCTCTCTTTCCCTTCCTTCCGTTCAATGCCGAGCCAAAATAAAGCTGCTTTCATAACATTCGTCCTATTCAAAACTTATCCTCCTCAACCTTTACACAGACGATATACTATTTTCCATTTTCATATATTAAAGGATTATATCTATACACCAATGCTGTAAACAATTACAGTAATACTACAAAACTCAAGTTACATTAGTCTGCTTGGGCTTCATATTATGTAATTTTTACATTATAATTGAATGTGCAATTAGGACACTGGACCTCACACTCCTATACTATATAGTCCAGGATGGATGTACTCAGCCTGTATTCTATTCAGCCTGTCTCCTGTGTTCAGCACTAGTGTGTTTCTGTGTGTGTGTGTGTGTCTGTTCTTGTCACTGTTCTTGTCTCTCTCCTGGCATTGTGTGCTGTCGCTCTGTCACCTCCACTGCTGTCTAGATGGAAAATTACTTCCCCCAGTGTAACTATTTTAGGCTCTCAATCAGCAGTTGGACGACAACAAGTTGTGTGTGCATCTGCCCGTCGAGCGTGTGACTGTGACATTGTGCGTGGTAAATCACGCTCCACTCCCTGTAAAAGCTACACAGAGACACACAAAGCCCTGTGGTGAGCTTTCTCTCTGGAATATTGATGGTGGCAAAATGTCGGCCTGTGCGTGTTTGTGTGTGTGTGTGTTTGTGGCTAGAGTGTGTGCGTTTCACGTTTGCTGGAGGTCGTGCCTCAAACACAGCCTGTGCTTGCCTTAGTCATCACCAATTACTGCGGGAGCGGGTGATGGACTACTGGCTGACAAGTGGAAGTCAGGAGCAAACACACACACATGCACGCACACACACATGCACAGTCAAAATTAGTAACTTGCTGACATCTGATAGATAACCTTCCACGGTGTAGGTCAGTGTGTTATATTGACTCTCCTGATGGAAGCCTCACTGTCAGTCATTCTAATTCCCTTTCTCATCACCATTATTAGGTTACAGCTCTCTACTCTATAAGCAGACCAGTAGGCCAAGCAGGAGGACACCCATTACTGTTGTTTTATGCCTGTGTGTGTGTGTGTGTGTGTGTGTGTGTGTGTGTGTGTGTGTGTGCTCTCTAGATTCTGCTATAACAAATTCATCTTTCCGCAAAATTAATAAAGTTATTTTTGATTTACAGGCTCATTCTTTGCGGAAATTGTGTGCGACATCGCGACCTCAAGTCAAATATGTCAAATCATAAGAATGTTTGGCCTGACCATGAGGGAAATGCTCCAGCTATTTGTTTATCTGTCTAAGGAATTTTCAGGAAACTAACTAACTAGGTCACTGTTTTTGGAATCATTTTGGAGGCATTTTCCATTAGCTTCAGTCCGCTCATTAGGCCTCTGAATGAACTTTCATGAAACCACAGAGCACAATCAATGGAACACAACCAAAAGCCTCTAAAGCTGTCTCATAGCGACTCCTGCAATCCTTCTTACACACTTCCCAGCTTCTACAGTGTCGCTGGATAATGTGAGGTATCTGAGAGAATGTTGCGGACATACGATAGAGGACACATTTAGTTTTTTATTGTGGTGTGCATAACTTCTATCCTAACTATCTTTAGCTGTTGAAAAAATACCACATAGTTCCAATAGTGTCCCTTTGAAACTGAGATCACCAGGCAGACGGATGTGGTAAATTAACAGCAAATGCCTCCAAAAATGTCATAAAGATGTCAGTGACCTACTTCAGCTGTACATTCAAGACATCAAGACAATCTGTAAATCTGTTACAAGTGAAAATCTGAATGTAAAAATGTTGCCATCTCTCAAACAGGCTTTGATACCTTCTGCTACATTCCCTCGTTTCTTTGTCTTTCTCCCCTTTTCTTAACAAAGAGGTTCAGACCGAGACCTGCTGGCTAATAAAGGGATCAGAGGTCACACGCTTGTCTGTGAAGGGACCGAGATGCTTAATATGCAAAATGTGTAAACGTTTCTTCCTGAAGAGTGCCGGCGACTCAAGTAGCCTTTTGTGCGAATGTGTGTCAAGTGTGTGTGCGAGCTGGGTGTGAGTTTTGAAGTGGAAATGCTGCTATTGTTCCGGTGTCACATATTCTTCAGCGTTCATTTGATGGATATGTAAAACCTGATCCAAATGATCAAACACAATCCGTGCTGTTAAACATACTGGTCAGATGTATGGCACCTTGCACTTTGTCTGTTATTCAGCAATGTACTGTAACTGATAAAAGGTTTCATTTGGAGCGGATTCCATATTCTGCGCACATCAACCCACCCACACAACATTGATATCACAGTGACTGAGCTTTTAATGCTGAGAATCCTCTCCTCTGCCTGCCTCCTGTGATGGATAGAACTAAATACCAGTGCAAGCTCAAGGCTAAAACACTCAAACGCACACAGAAGGGTCTTTGAGCTACACACACACACACACACACACACACACATATAGAGTCCTGGTTAATGGCAGCGAGCGATCAACCCGTACAGCTTTATTAGTTATTTTATTCAGTAGTTATCATCTATGTGGCGACATTTTGCCATCTTGTATGGATGTTGTAATCAATGCAGCTGCTGATGAAGTCACCGTCAGCTGTACGTGTGGTTCTAATTCCCCTGAGGGAAGAGTTTGGGCGATCCGTCATGTAGCGGTCGGGTTGGGCGGGGTTGACCGAGCTCGCCTGCCCGTAAGATCCCACTGTGCCAACCCTATGGTGAAATACACCAACGTCAGACCCAGGCAGACCTTTTGAAGTGGCGACAAACAGAATACAGCATCGAACCACGGAGCCGCTATGCAGCCCGGCCCCCCCCCCCCCCCCGCCAGGCCCGGCTCAGCACAATGACATTTCCATTTGATGCCTGATCCTCTCAGGCTAATAGAATGCATGTATGGAGCTCAGACAACATAGAAACAGTGAATACGGGCTTGAATTTATGATGCAGGGGTAAATTAGATTACAGAACAGAATGGAGTGTTGGCAAGCGAAAGCCAGAGAGACATAATTCTAAAAGGGGAAAACATGACAATAATTCCAGTGTTGTGCCCTACTCTCTGTTCCGCACACTAACCTGGAGTGTGTGTTTGTGTTGCAGGAGGAGGAGATGCCAGAGGTGGAAATAGACATCGACGACCTGCTGGAGGTCACCAGCGACGACGATCGAGCCATCAAACTGCAGGTAGCCATTTCCTACTTAAATAAGCGATGTCTGGCTCCATTCAGTCGTCTGGTTATACAGTAGATATATGACAATGTTCCACAATTAACTCCAGATTCTTCGGCATTCATTCATATCTCAGCATTCCATGTCTGAGATGGAAGCATGCTGGTGTGTTCAGGCTCCTGTCAGTGTAGAAAAATGTCTTTTCTCATTTACAACTGAATAAATCCAAGTCTGTGATGACACCTGAACGTGGCTCTTACTCACTCTCTCCCGTCTTTCTGTCTCCCCTTCAGGAATCATTAATAGACTGCTATAAACCAACAGAGGTGAGTGTGTTTGGTGTGTCTTTACTATCTACACACACACGCAGTAAAGTGATCAGACTCAGTAACTCAGCGGTTGTGAGTAGATAGACGCGACCGGCGCCCTTGTGCATCCTTCAATTTGCAGCATGTGCGCTTGTGTGTGTGGTTTGTTTATGTCCTCAAGCCACAGACACACACACACAAATACACAACACCATCTTGTCATGTAAGGATTTGCATTAAAAGGTGTGTGTGTATTCGCTTGTGGTGTGTTTGGGTGAAGTGGGGTTAAGCCATTTCAGTAAGTACAGACAGAAATCCCTTCCTTTGCGGACACTCCCATCTGTCATCTCTGTGTGTGTGCGTGTGTTTTGTGTATGTGTGTGTGTGTGTGTGTGGCCCAATGGCATTAGGTCAGTCTGTGACTACTGCCACAAGGTCGCTGACACCATGAGCTAAGAAAGACAAGTGGACGGTCAATCAAGTTGACAGTCAGGGATATTTGTCTCACACACACACACACACACACACACACACACACACACACACACACACACACACTCGCTGTGGAGAGCCAAGGTGAACGGCAATGGAGGAGGGATGAAGCAACAAAAGAGGGGGATAAAAGAGAGAGTGGCGAGGGAGGAAGAGAGATATGTAGGGGATATTCCAGAAGGAACGGAACGTAGCAAGGGAAAAAGAACCAATTACAAAGAGATATAAAAAGAGGGATTGGAGGGGAGGGTGGGCAGTAATTAGGTCATGAGATGTGTCACTCACACTGATATAATGACAGAGTGCTCATGGACTTCTGCACACCATCTTATTAGCTGAAGATGAGGGTCTTTGTCTTCCCCTCACTTTTGCCCTTTTTATCCAGTGTTCCCTCCTCTTCTTTAAAGGCCGATGCCACCAGATGCACAGTTTGTCACCCACTTTGTATCTATTTTAAGTGTTGTTGCACACATGTGGCACGTAGAAAGTTTTAAATCGACAGCTGCACCATTCCAACTTCCTAAGAATCACAGAAGCCAATCAACACAATGCCTCCGATTTATTACATCTTGGCATTACATCATTTAGTACGATATTTCTTATCAAAAATGTAATGTTCTGCCAGTCTGTGTGACAGCAGAAGAGCACAAACAAGACATTTGTAAAGGGAAAATAGAAAATGAGTTACAGGAAGAGATGGGAATACAATTGCTCACAAGGAATGTACTTAAGCTGCAGTCACACTAGGCTCGTGTGTGTGTGTGTGTGTGTGTGTCTTTCTAACCTAGCCTCTCTTCTTCTTCTTTGCAGGACTTTGTTCGTGAGTTGCTGGGCAGGATAAGGGGAATGAGGAAGCTCAGCGCACCGACCAAGAAGGGCCTATAATGGCTGACGTGCCGCCAAGCCGCCGAGCCGCCAAGCCGCTAAGCCGCCAATCAGCCATAACGCCGCATCATCTCAGCCCCACTTACTCTACCTGCACAACTTGATCCAAAACCACAATAGCATTAGTAAATATCCCTTGAATCGCAATTATGTACCGTAAAACTCATCCCGTACGGCACCGCTCATCATTTCGGAGGTTTCACTGAGTGATGCGGTTTCTGTTATCGTATCGTCGCTCTCGACAGGTAAACTTGTTTAAAGTCTCAAAGGAGCTGCGGTGCAACGTTCTACCACCTTATTTCATGTTTCAAAGCCTTTTTTTTAGCTGACCCTGTAAACCCAAACAGCCATACAAACGCCAACAAAGTGCGCAGAGGGTACGAAATCTTTAGCATTTAGCACATTTATGCTTCCCATTCCCATTTCCCTTTTTTTTAACTGAGGTGTTTTGCTGTTTTGACACTGTACGTCGCCATTTACTGTTAATGTAACTGAAATGTGGTCTTCAGCAGTCTTTGTCCTCCTTCATAGCCCCAAAGCCTCTTGGCTCAGTACTTGCAGCTCTGTGGCTTCATTTTGATGAAGTTTAGTCAAATATATTCCGGTTTTGTCCTTTTGTGGCGTCGCCATTTTGCAAAAACAAACAAACGTATAAAGACTTCAGCCAGTGTTTCTCCACATGGAGGCATGATGGGTGCTGCAGTTCTCCACGTGAGACTACAGCACCTGAATGATTGGCAGCCGCTCACCCGTCACGTTCTGCTATTACACACATCTCTGAGTTGTTGAGGTTGCGAGCACAAAACCCAAACCTAAACATCGTAGCTGTTTCGTTCTCCTGCGCTTGACTTAACACTCTGCTAGCTCGCCTCTCCAACAATGGCTGGTGTTGCCTTCAAGGACACTCAGAATCAGGTCACAGTTTCCTCAGCACTGAACCTTAACTACTGAGGGCGTGTGAACACCTGAGCACCACTTGAACCTTTGACACGTAAAGGGATCGAGTCATTCTGACAAGTTGTGTAAGGCAAAGAGTGCCAAACCAGAGTATTACACCCTGTAAATGTTCATACGTGACGGAGTGTGAAGCAGCGTTTTTCCTGTAATAGTTTTTTTTTCAGATGGGAAAAAGAACTCAAACGGTTTCTTGTTCACGTTTCCATGTTGCAGAAAATAATTTGTAACTGCATAATCGCAGGTTTAAGAGGAGGGATTTTGTTATTTATTGTCGATGTTACTCTTTTGTGCACCACACACACATACACACACCAACACACACGCACACACACCTGTAAGCTCTGGTACAATCACGTCTCTGTGTATGGGGTTTGGTCCGGTTCCATTTAGTTGAATCTATAGCGGAATGCGACCTAAACCTGCCATGTAAAATACAAACTGTACCCGCAGCTGCCAAAGACAAAAGCAGGGCAATGTTTGATTTAACGCAACACTTGCAAAGCACTGGTCTCGCATGCTAACAACAGAAAAAAACACTGATAAAGAGTATAGATATGATGAACTTATAATCAAGCAAAAAAAAACTTTTTTGACTTAGCTACCATGTACGACTTTGTAGAACCTTTATGTTGAAAACGACGTGACTGTCACGTTGGAGAGAATCCAGGAAATCTTAATAATGGTGCTGTTTGATGTTCTTCCCAGATTTTGGTTGTGTAAAGGCGTTTTCACTGTCAAACGACACCAGAGATGAGTGTGTTTGTTAAAAAATAAGAAAGAAAAATGAATCTGTCCTCGTCGCTGCAGATATTTCTGGGTGCAGACAGTCTGAATTGGCTTCTTACTCTTTCTTACTGCAATGGTTTCATTTGTTTATAAAGTCGATGTGTTTTCTGGATCGGTGAGGTGGGAGGAAACGTTGGCGAAGTCAGAGTGGAAGCCATTATAGGCGACTCGCACGCACCCAAGATCTGCTGGCATTCGTGTCTAGGAACTCCGTGGGATTTTTCTCTGTTGAGAGACAGTTCAGGGGCAATAGGCTGATATATTTTATAATTTATGAGTACGTGGAGAGTCTTTTGGAAGTGTCCATATTAGAAAGCTTTTTGTTTGCATGTATTTTTAAAATGGCATGTGGAAGGGGAACATTTTTGTTGGCCCAAAGCTTTTTATTTCTCAAAAACAAACACTTTCCTTTTTATACCTTTTATCATTATTATTATTAGGACTAAAATATTCTGTTTTTCAGCTGCAGTTTTGTTGTTGTTTTTTCTGTACATCCACAGCGAGCATTCTCGTTTTTTTTAAAAATGTAATGTGTTGTGTGGTCTTGTTTTGTTTTGCTGATAATAAAATGCAAAATGACTCTGTACTGTTTAAACAGATGTTTGTGTGTGTGTGTGTGTGTGTGTGTGTGCGAGTGTGTTTTATTCATCAGTCTAGAAGAGGTAATGGACAGGAAGGGAATGTGCATCTTTGTCCCTCATTTAGACTGAGGGAGACATCTATGTGGGTTTTGATTATTGCATTTTGAGATGTGTGTGAGATGTGTGCATCAGTGTGTGTGTGTGTGTGAGTGAGTGTCTGGTGATGTTCACATTAGCGCCGGATGGTTGCCAGTTTGCTCCCTCTCAGAGCCACAGTGTAGTTCCCTGGCACAATCCTAGTTTACACTGTCTGTTTCTGTAAAAGGTTCATCGGGCTATGACATTATTGCTCAGCGTACGCATGAGTAGCCACAATCTATAGCATGTCTGGGCCCCATATGGACTCTATAACCTACTGGCCTACTGTACATTGTTAGTAAGTAAAGCAGTCAAGACCATTTCAAGGCAGCCAGAATGAATTCTCACAATGAAAAGTAATGATACAGAGATCAGTGATGGAACATCTCGGTCTCTCTGTAAATCAAAGCTCATGTTCAGTTCATGTGGAGGAATACGGTTCAGTTTAAAATGGAAAGTAAAGCCGAGACACACTCAGCGAGAATGCCACAGCTTTGAATCCTGAATGTGGTTTGATTCCTGAACAGCCCTGTGGATTTCACTGCAGTGAAGTGCAAACATGGCGTGGCTGCATGTTGGGAGGAAGAGCCGCAAAGTGGTGCCAGTGAGCGAGCGGTGCAACAAGGCTGTGCCTTTAAATTCCATGACCCACTTTCCACAGCTGGGGCTGGCTGGCAGCGAGCACTCGTGCACCACGCTTTGAATAATTGGGACTGCGAGGTGAATGTGAGGAGAATAGTTAAGGACAGGAGCCCCCCCTCCCGGCCCCCCGCCCATCCCTCCGTCGGCTGGATACACACCAGCGAATCTCACACCAACACAGAACTCACATCACTGTCACAGGCATGACGTGCTGGAATATGTGTGAACATGGATGAATGAATGAATGAAAATCAAAAGAGATGGAGCTTTGTGATCTCTGTCAGTGAATACAACAGCAGCATGAGAGAGAGTGTATTCTTAAGTGAAATAGCCTCAGAGACTCAAATGTATATTTTATTTATTCCCCTCCCCCTTTCATTTTTGCCGCTCTCTCTTCATCTTTCCTCGCTCCATCCCCCACTCTCTTCCATTACATCCTCAACCCCGTTCCCTCGTTCCCCTTCTCCCCAGTGCATTCTGAGATCCATCATGCCAATACTTGGAGACATGGAGAGAGAGCGGGAAAGATGGAGAGCAGATCGGGGACAGTGAGAGAGAGAGAGAGAGAGATGACAGCAGGGTAAAGAGAGGGACGAGCGATGGGGCGACGCCGGCAGCATCTCTCCCTCTGAGGCTCTTTCTCGCTGATAGAACTCAACACTGAGACGACGAAACCGTGAGACAAATGCCGGGCGACACATGGTGGCTGAGCTGCTCCATCATTCAAGTGACAGGCAATTCAGCCACACAGCACCTCCTATTACGCCCCACAGACAGAAGGGGAGAGAGAGAGAGAGAGAGAGAGAAAGCTTAGGATGAATGTTCACTCCTGCCGCCTTGGCGACATGGTGCTGTGACCTGACCTGCTGCATTGTGGTTAAAAAAAAGGACACGTCTCTGTATTGTCTCTGGGAGTAAAAGTAGGAAAAGAGGGTAAAAGGCTTCAGATTAAGTCAATTCCTGTCAGATTATGCGTTATGAATACTATATCATATTCATGCATATATTACATCTATGTGCAAATATATCTGTCAAGGTTACAAAACTGCAACCCTCAAGAAAGTCTGAATAACAAGCAACTACCTTCTATCTTGACTTTATAAATCCTACAGTACGTGCACGTGTTCCAGTTACATAGCAGCAGTGTGTGTGTGTGTGTGTGTGTGTGTGTGTGTGTGTGTGTGTGTGTGTGTGTGTGTGTATGTGTGTGTGTGTGTGTCCTGGGAATGGCAGCTCTTTCATTTCCCCACACTCCATTCAATTTTCTAGCACTCCTGCCATAAATAAAAGACATAAACTCTCACCCTCTATGCATGAAAAGCTGTGGTGCGTTCAAGAACACACTGACTTTGTAGCCAACATTGATCCTCAATAACTTCTTTTACTACTACTATGGGGGACACAACAGTTCCTTATTCCAACTACTGTCATTACTGTTTGTAGGTTGTGAGTCGGCATAATGCACAAGCACTATAGGTTTATACTAATTAACCCTGGATAAACGTAAACATATGTGGATGCACAGCAGCCATCCAACTAAAATGTGCATGTAATTCCTTTATGTTCATTTGACCCTAAACCTCCCTGGATATCTGTCAGCAAACACACTCCTGTGATAAACGCAGAGGCAATATTGTGATGACTAGACCAGGGATTAACTGCAGGGATTTAGAATTAATAGCACTATTTACTTTCAGTAGGTCACCGCAAACCCCATATGTCTGTGAGCTGTGTTTGCAAAGGACCGAAATGTGTTTTTTTTAGGGGCTTTGTTTCCTTTGTGGCGATTGGCCCTATCCAGACGGAAGAAGGAATGCGATTGGTCAGCTATAAAAGGTCTCAGATACACAGATACACAGGGAAGGTCTCTTTGGGTGACACAAGGGGAGAGTGGAGGGGAGGGGAGGGGAACTGTCTGTCTGCAGGGGGGTTACTTCAGATCATTGTCCGTGATGATGCCGTCTGCCTCCAGATGACACGGAAATAATGAAATAGTTTATTATTACTATTAAACCAACAGCTACAGCAGGAATGCTATCACTCTTTTTTAGATTTGGTGTTCTAATTTGATAATAATGACAGAAAGGGCAATGTGGGGACACAGTGGGGTGATCCTGGGCTCTGATTCGCCGGCTGCCGTTGTGCTATGAATACGATCAAGGAATAAACAACGAGGTCTCGGTGGTCAAAGCGATGACACGGGCGTCGTTGCGTTGCTATGGAGAGACAGGCAGTCAAGTCAGTGTTGTGCTGCTTGAGAGGGAATCTGAGGATAAGGAGAGAGAGACACACACAGACAGAGAGAGAGGGCGAGAGACAGAGAGGAGTAAAGGGAGTGTTAGAGGAAAAGAGACAAAAGAAATGGAAGAGACGGAACAACCCTGTCTGGATCCTTTCATAATCATATTCTGATGATGTTATTCACAATTACATCTTATCAACTGATCTTTCTCTCCTCATTTGCTTCAAACCGTCTTGATTTTGCAGACTACTTTATGGTGTCCTTTGTTGCCAGGTTGGTGCACTTAAAAGCATCTCTAGCCCCAATTCATCAAGAAACAGATCTGTCCCCCATCCAAGCCTGCAGGTATACAGTATACACACAAGCACAAAGTGGGTCAAAGAAGAGTCTCGTCCTCTGAATCAATTACCTCATCAATCTGTTTATTCCCAAACAGCCCCCCCAACTCATTTTGGAGCTCTGAGAATTAATCAACAGGAGATCAGTCTGCCAAATTGGAAACATCTGACATCCATTCCCATCAAGTCATGCAGCCATTTAGGTCAACCAGATAAACCCACATACATGCATAGGGGCTGGATCCTTTGTGTCTGACTTTCCTTTGCTCTTGGACTAGGTAGTG
The DNA here is from genome assembly GCF_046128005.1 of Genypterus blacodes. Lineage (NCBI taxonomy): Eukaryota > Metazoa > Chordata > Actinopteri > Ophidiiformes > Ophidiidae > Genypterus > Genypterus blacodes. The sequence continues at coordinate 281,921 of NW_027467003.1, read as the reverse complement.
TAAACTTATGACGCGGAGCACGATTGTGTGTATTCCTTCATCGTGCGCATGTATTGATGGTCCATCAAAAGAATCAGTCCTCTGTGATGAAGCACCCAAGATTCCCCTGGGAACCAATTACAAACGGTCTGGTCTGAGCATCTTCCTCCCCAAACACACACATCCTCATCCTCACCTCAGGGCGAATCACCACCTACTGACTTAACCTTGAAACTCCCCTGTGGAGCTCAAGTCAGGCTACAGAGAAGTGAAAAGCAGAAATAAGGCAGAGGGAAGTGGGGGTGTTTTGTCTGGAGGGTTTTGGTGGTGGAACAAAAGATGAGAGGAGTCAGGGTCAAACTGTATAAGCACACAGGAACAAGACAGGAGTCGACGAGATGGAGAGAATTTTAATCGTAAACACACAAAGAGAGAGAGAGAGTTTCCAGTATAGCTGTATAGATAAAGATTCCTGTTTTGCCATCAGCGTTTCCTTCACTGCATTCTCAGACACCACAGACGTGTTTGGTGTGTGTCTGTTCGCCAGTGTGTGTCGGCTTGTGAGCGAAATAATCGAATTTCTTGAAACATTGTGCATCGGCGCACCTACAGGCCCACAGATTGTTTCACACCTCGCCATCAGAGGGATTGCCCAACAGCTGGTTGCCATGGTCGCGGTTTTCCACGCACCAATCAGCAGACGGCGTATTGGGGGGTTCTTGGGGTGAGTCTGCACAGTCTGGAGAATAGCAGCGATATGAGCAAAGATTAGCACAGATTATCAGACAGAACCATTAAATCCTTCCTCAGATATCACTCCGTCTGTGCTGAAGGGTAACTGAGAGGTGGAACAGTAATTGAGATGTGGATTAGGGAAACCATTTTAACTATTAAGGAGGAAATGTTACATTTAAATGCTATCTATTTTTCACTCTAACATTCCTGGCAAACATAAGAAGGATACAGTATATGGGTGCATAGCTAATGCTGGTTGAGCATATATAAACCTAAATCAGTATTCAGAGAATTAGCGAAAATCTGTCTAGTATCCTCAGTATTGAATGGGTGAGGTAATATTTTAATTATTTAGTTGATGTGCCTCAGAAATCTAATGAGAAAGGCAAATGTTCCCCTTGAAAGGAATTCTTTTTTCGATCGAAGCCTTTCTTTGTGGTACCAGCACGCTCCCTGCTGGCAGAATGGCAGAACACCAGGTTGAACCTCACAACTACATGTCGTTTCTATGGCTGTACTGATCTGTTTTAATATTACATTACATTACATTACGATCATTTTGGCAGACGCTTTTATCCAAAGCGACTTACATTATATATTACCACCCTTCGCAGAGGGGGGAGCAATTGAGGGTTCGGTGCCTTGCTCAAGGGCACCTCGGCAGGGACTCGAACCAGCGACCCTTCTGTTCCCAAGCGGAAGCTGTACCCACTGAGCTACTGCCTCCCTTAATAGATATAGAATACATATACTAATTCTTGAATTGTGACTTGTTTGTGTTCTGTATATAACGTGAGGCCCTAAAACAGTCTAGAAAGTCTAGAATGTTATTTTAGAAATGAAACAGATTGACATGTCCTCACAAAGGCAACAACTTCAATAGATGTACTTCACCTAACTGCCAGAAGAGGTCAGCATAGTTCTTTACAGACAGCCGAGAGGTAATGTAGCCCAATCGAGATTGCAGACTTTTCCCAAGCTTTTCAACTTGCTAAAACTTTCGAAATGATAGCGCGTGAGAAATTAAGCAAATTTGATTTAAAAAATAAGTATGCGGCCAATATTGTATGTAAACAGCTACGGCGTATTTCATGTTGATGCTTTAGCCCCAAATTGAAGCAGATGAGAGTTAGTGTAAAGCCAGTAAAGTTTATTTAATTGCTTATCCTGTTTATCCACATGTTGTTGATGTATGACATTAGTTATTTTTTATTTTATTTATGATGTCATATCCCCTCCCGCGTGCCGTGCCGTGCCCCACCTGTCCATAGGGGGGCTGCCCGGTGCGGGTTCGGACCTTCCCGCAGCTCCGTTTGGGCTCGTGCCGCTGATCCTCTCCGCTGACGTCAGGAGAAATGGCGGACCAGGATGGCAGCGACGCATCTCCTCCGGAGTCCCAAGGTGAGCTATTACCGGGCATAAAGTTTTCCCTCAGGGGGGTAAACTTTTACACGGACGGCGTTTGTTCGGTCCAACAAAAAAGTTGTGTTTAGCGAAACGACTAAAGTTGTGGTTTTTACGTTTGTGTCTGAACGCTGACGGTGAATTAAAAGAGCCTGTAAGCGGCACAAGCCGGTCACGGGAGCGGGATTAACTCACCGCAGACTGACCCGACCGGTTACGGTTATTAAACACGATATATTCCCAGAAATACTTGACAGTTTTCCGTTTTGCCGCCGTGGCCGCTGTGGTTAAACATTGTGAGCTGTTGTCTCGCCGGCACCTGTTGCTGACATTTTGTGTAAATGCGCGGCGAGCTTGACAGACAGGTGAAGAGCAGAGGCTGAACTTGGCAGGGGGCTAATGCTAACACAACACGACACGGTGCTCCTTTAAAACACGGCTATTTAACTGTACAAAACGTTTTTATTCATATTTTTCAGAAGATGTAAGGACGACACAAGTTTTAAAACTCTTTTTTGCTCACCACAGCATAATACTGAACAAAAGAAGTGCATAATACAAACATAGCTCCATTCAAAAACGCATAATAAACCAGTGTGAACATTTTGAAAGGGCATGAAATTTACTTAAACTAAGCCCCAGAATATTGCATTGAATATTAGAATAATTGCTGATTAATTTGGAGATAAATGACTTAAATAATATCCTGTTGTGTTGCCGAAGTCACCCTATAGAGCCAAAGACTCAAGCTGAGTGAATAATGGATGATCCAGGGCTTTGCTGCTTGGCCTGCTTGACCCAAGAAACTGCTTTAACTTTAAATTAGTTTGTATGTTATGAGAGCAACAGGACAAAAATGACCCTTTAAACCTAACCTCAATATAAGTGTAATGTAAGTTTAGCAGAATTAAGATTTGAATTGAAGTAAAAAAAGGCAAGAAGGCCTAATTCAGGGAGAAAGAACCGTTTACCGCCACAGGTGATGTAATGTAATGATTTGTTGTGCTTTATCTCCGCCCCCTGCATTCATACAGGAATATAATTGCAGTGTAGGATGTCAGAGGAGTTGTGATATATAATCGTTATTTACTAACACTACAAATGAAACCGCACTGTCGTTGCTGTCAAACAATTACCAGCAATGTCATAAACCATAAAAAAGAGCAGTGCAGAGGATCATATTCTCTTAATAGCCTCGCTCTGATGCTGTCTGTCTGTGTGCGGCTTCTCCTTCTTTCCCACCGTTATCGTTTACTAAAGCTACTTCATCAGAGTTTAATTGAGCTGAATCCTGTTGTACAGCCTGTTGGTGTACATCTTTCACGGGCCTGCATGAAAATGTTCTATCCGTATCAATTATTCATCCTGTTTGTCGTCCCGAGCTCGGCAGAACGCTCAGGCTTTAGGGTCGTGAGCCCTCCTCCTGCAGGATTAGTAGACGTGTCCTCTGAAATCTACTGCCAGTTAGACTGAAATGTTACCGTACATGTTTTCCTCTCAGCTGTTGTTGTCAAAACCAGTTTTTTATATCTCCTTTTCCAATCGGCTGAGAATGAAGATTTCCTTTCTGGTTGCCATAGTTTTCCTCCTTATTTCCATTACAAACACTTCTGCACCTGTCAAGTAGTCACATGAAGTCTGTTGGGTTGATGCAGCCATGCTTTGCCTCCATATTAGGCACCCTGATATCATAAACTCACCTTGAGAACATTTCGCATTTCAACACCAAACATTCTTAATGTTTGTGACGCAGATGCGTTTTATAATAAGCGTTCCAGATCAGAATGCACGCGTAATGATCAAGAGCGTCGTGGAGATGTGATATTTCCCGACAACGGATCTCGTGGGTGTTTTTTTCACTTTGTTCAGTAACCACACCAGAATATCATGATTCTTCTCTGCTGGGAACATTTCTTTTGTTAAAGATGAAGAGGGAAACAGAATAGGAGGAGACACAGGAGCCAAACCTCTTGAGGGATTGAGTCTTTGGCAGTAACAGACTCAGTGGTGCAAATGTATTAACAATATATGAGCATTAATTATGTACACTAATATGTACACTAAGCATATTTCAAAGTTTTTGTCTTTATCCGTGTTTGCTTTACAGACAATAATCCTATGCAGTCTTTATCCTAATTGTACAACAGTCTTAATTCTGCAGCCGTCCTTGTGTACCTAGCAGGCCGATGTGTGAGAAGGGCGTGTCGCCGCCTCTGTCCGGTTAAAGTCTACGTGTAGGATTACAGTGTTACTCTGTGCTGCAGGGACAAAGATCAGATGCGGCTTGGGTTATACAGCACAGTACAGTACATGCACTACTGCAGAGTGTTTGTGTGTCTGTGTTGAGGCAACACATCTTACTGAGAGAGTAAATACTGAACCAAGATGAGCGCCAGTGTTTACATGCAGTATCTTTACGCTGCTTTGTGCCACAGTGTTCTGGTGGCGTTGCGTTTTGCAGCTGCTGTGCTTGTTGTTCAAACTGTGTGTGTTTGTATTTGGCTCAGTAGGGTGAGAAAAGAGTGTAAACACCAGGGGGTGGGAATATACCAGCTACATATCCGGTGCTGATGGCGGCGTATAAGGGCCACTGCTGGACAAAAGATACTTTAAGACAAAAGTCAAAATATGTCTTTGTTATTCCTGCATCTGTCATTTGAATAGATGATAGAATTTGTAATAGTTAATATGAGAAGTTGAAGATTTAAGGAGCTCATCTTATAAATAAATCTCTATCTTTACCTAGTGTTGGCTAAGAATACACACATGATACTCTTCTACCCAGAATAGTACAGAACAGAAAATCCTAGTATGGCTGTAGTTTATCTACCCCTGGTACACACACATGATAAATGGTTTTCTTCTGCTTCTTCTTTTGTTCTGTATCTACTCCAGTCTGTGTGTTGTGCACTGTCAGTATATTCATTGTGAAGTAAGTCCAGTTGATGTACTGCAGTGCCGCTGTGTCCCAGTCCTGCAGAGAGGGATTTTCATATTCAGTCTGAAAGAAGGGATGGACCTTTAAGTGGAGATCAGGGAGGAGCCATGTGACCGTGTGTGTGTGTGTGAGTGAGCACACCCCTCGGGAAGTGGCAGGTCCAATACTGCCTTGCTTGGTTGTGTCTATATGTGTGTGTGTGTACATTAGAATGAGCCAGTCCTTTCCTCTCACGCCTCCTTTGTCCTGCACCATTGGCCCACGTGCTGCTGTCGTCAGGGAAACCCTTTGCCGGTACCGGCTCGTCTTCCGGCTCTTTGCACTGAATATTTTAACAGCATCACTGCCCTCTCCGCTGCTGCAGGTGTATCTGGGCTTGTGTGTGTGTATGATGCACTTCCTCTGACAACTTTGCATTTATAGTGTAGCCAGAGTTAGAGACAGTTGGATGGAATTCAAGGGGGGGGGGGGGGGGGGGCAGCGTTACAGCAGCGTCTCATGAGAGAGTCCAGACTGAAACGGAAGTGTACGTGAGATCTTTTCAGCTCGACTGGATTAAGTGTGGAGGTGGCAAGAGCTCATCCTCCACCTCTCTCTCTCTCTCGCTCTCCCTCTCTCTCTCTATCTCATCTCCCTTCCTCTCTGCAGTCACAGGCAGCATGGATATGGCACAGTGAGCTCCTGCTTTTGTCTCTCTGGCACTCTGTCACCTTCTCTCTTAACTCCTCATCCCGTCTCTCTGACACTCCGTCTGTATTTTTTCTTTCTTCTTTTCTTTTTTTGTCCTCCCTTTGCTCTCTCCTCTCTCTCCTGTCTCATGTGTTGCCAGGGGACTATTAGCTTTCAGCATTAGCTCCTAGACATTTAGGTCTGCATTGAGAGTAAGGATTGAGGGTTGAGGGGGGGAGGCGACCCTCTGGACTGCCATCCTCCGCTGGCACCTGCAGCTCACCTGCCCCCTCCCACCCAACCACAGCAGGGTGGGATGGGCCCGGGTGGGTGAGTTAGTCAGGGGCTAGAGGCTTAGCAGCTGGGCAGGCGATGCCAGACTGCAAAGGAAAGGGTGGAGGTGGAGGAGGAGGTGAGTGCCCGCGGGGCGAGCGGAGGCTGAGGAAGGGAGGCAGCCGCTCAGCCATCCCTGCCCTCTTCACCATCACTGAGGAAGAGGAGGGCCAGAGACGCAGAGAAGCACGCAGGAGGAAGAAAAGAGGTACCGAGGGAATGAAGAGAGGGAAACTTAGTGTGTGTGTTTTATCTAGGGCAGATGGATGTTTGACTGTCCTCCAGAGACCGACAGAAACGGGCAAAGAGAAAGTGAAAATAGCCTGAAACAATGGGGAATTAAGGACCAAGGTGCAAGTGTGTGTGTGTGTGTGTGTGTGTTTGTCTTTACGTTGTGTGATTGTGACAAATGTGTGCAAAGAGCTGTGATATTTGTTTTTTGTCTCTCTGTGATCGTGTTTCCTCTTGGGAGGGAAACGTCCTTCAAGCAGAGACAGGTGGCTGACAGGTCTGACCAGGAAGTGTGTGTGTGTGTGTGTGTGTGTGTGTGTGTGTGTGTTTGCGCGCGCTTGTGTAAGAAACCAGCTGACAAGGCGAGATTGGGTCAGCAGAAAGGCGGCAGATGAGAGTGACTGTGCAGTGCACATCATGCATGAGCAAGCACAGCGGTCACTCAACAACTGGCAACACACACGTGCATACACACACACACACACACACACACACATGCACACTGAGCTTCCTCATCTCTATCAGTGTTGATCAGGGTTGAATTCTAGAAGTCGTGGTTTGCACATAAGAGCCAGAACCTTGCCGTGCCGTCACTAAGTGGTTTACTGTTTCCTTTATCCATGCCATAAATAATGGAGAGAAGGAGAAATGATGTGGAGCTCACGTGGCAAGAGTGATGTCACCGTATCACATGACTGTTTACCTTTGCTTGAAAACTCCAGATATGAGGGTGAGGATGAAGAACAGCTGAGCATGTGGCCTCAGTGGTTTGGTTGAATGATAGGATAGAGGGTTTTGGTTGATAGAGGGACGAAGCAGGAAGAGTGTTGGATCTTTGCACCACACGGTGAAAACATGTTGACCTAAGCCGCGGCCTACATCCGTCCCAGGTATCCCACCCATCATGTGAGCCTGAAACGTTTACCTGCGCCGTTTGTTTGATCTGCGGCTGTGAGCACACGACAGAGCGGCTCCCAGCCCTCAGGCGCCCGGCGTCCAGGCCTGAACGCCCGTCCGTCCCGGGGCTACATGGGAAGCCTTCTTCCCCTGCCCCCTTCCTCCACTCCACCGGCTGCAGCTTACAGCCTTTAGCTTAGCCTCTGCAGCGGCTAATCCTCTCAGAATGCCGGGGACGCAGGGGCAAGCCGGCGACGCGTTGGCCAGGGCAGCACAGCGCTAATCGCCAACTCCCAACATTTAATCTGACCGGCAGATAGATGAGGGGGGGGGGGTGAGCAAGTACACACATGTACACACATAGCAGGAACAGGGAAGGGAGGGGCAGATTAAACAGTCACACTCTCCCTATGTCTCTTTACACACACATATAAACACACACAAGCAGACAAAAGGATGGGGGTTGAACAATCACCACAGGCTGTGTCACACACCAGCAGCTCTCAACATTGGTGACACTGAGCAGCACTGACCCCTCTACCTCTCTTCCTGCTCTATCTTCTGCTCTGGAAACAGAGTTTTTGGGGGTTGGTCCCTTCTGTTTCCTCTCTGGCCTGGATTTTATGACTTTTTTATGCTTTTTCCTTCATCTACCCGCTGCAACATGGACTTTGGATGGGAGTTTATCTTCCCCTGTGTAGGATGTTTTCAGGAAGCTTTGATCGCGGCCCACCGACTCGTCAGAGTGGGACACTAGTCAGGGGTTCAACAGGTCCTTTCTTGGGATCACATCCTTGGCATTATGAACAAAAGTTCAGGTAAAAACTTGCACTCTGCCCTTAAGCAATCTGGAAACAAACAACAACAAATGTAAATACACTTCAAGTCTGTTTGTTTTTCTTCTGCACATTTTGACTTTGCAGTTTTTCAAAGCTGTTATACATTCATACAATTCTTCTTGTTCATATGTTGGGTGATTGAGAGTGTGGTGGTGTATATGAGCATGTGATTGTGTGTATGCTGGAGTGTAGTGACTGACTGGTCTGTAGTCGGAGTCTATTAAACAGCTGTTAAGTAAAGGCTTGTAACTGTGTGTGTAGCCCACTCAGTTCACAGGTCTTTTCTCTTAATGACCTGAGTGGCAGATGTGACTCGTGGTGGGAGGTGATGGGGGTGGTGGGTTGTACTGGTAACAAATCAACCCCTCTGATGCTGCTGACAACCTCCTGGCAAAGATGTGTGTGAAGGCAATGAAAGGGATTCTCCAACTTATTTCTGGCTCCTTTTCTTTTGAGCTCTTGGACAGCAGAGGGAAACAAGTTCGGGGGGGGGGGGGGGGGGGGTGTGTGTGTGTGTGTGAGAGAACCTGGCGTTACAGTCCACAACCTTAGCCAGAAACCCTTCAGATGCAATTTAAGACGTTGGTTATTCTTCAATTAAGGCGATGTATTGGTTATTACATCATATGCAGGTGCAGATCAATAAATTAGAATAATCAGACTGGCTGTGATTATGCAACACATTATGTTTATACTAGGAGAACATCCGAATTCCATTGATTGCCAAACTAAGTCCTAAGCAGCTCTGATCTGCATATCCAGCTTTGTCCACTATTCCCAAGGGCACAGGGTTTGCCCTTTGACCCCCGCTGACCTCATCTCCACGCAGGACGACCCCCAGCTTCACAGCTCTTTATCTAAAGGTTACAAGTGTGAGTGGATGCCGGGCTGTGTGGAGCCATGATGCATCTGAAGTTTTACATTGAGATTCTCAGCTTATCAGTGTTATTGACTCTCTGTTATTACACATATTTTCTTCCCCTCTCTGTCTCCCACCCTCTTATCCCTTTGTTTTCATCTGTGAAGCTTTTCCACTCCTCTCCTGAGGAAGGGAATAGTTTGGTCTTTGCTCCAGAGCATTCCTGGCACTTCACAGATTTCTTCCCTGTGTAAAATGTCAAAATGAGTAAATGTCAAGTGTTTTCCTTCTCTTTATCATTAAGAAGTGGCTCAGTCGGCTCGTCAGGAGCTCCACTAAATCACTCAGGACTTCTTAGCACGAATGAATGGAGAGTGTGTGTGTGTGTGTGTGTGTGTGTACCTATTGATGCAAACTGGTAGTCATGTGAAAGCAGCTTTTTAAAGGGCCACTAAACGGCTTCATTTCCTCTCATTTACATCATCTGTGCCCACCGTCTGCATGCTGAATAATTAGAATATCCACATTTCTCTGACTTAAGGAATTTTCTCACGTATCCAGCGTAATAAGTGGGTACAGCACACGCCTCACTTAATCTGCCAATCTATTGTGTGAGCAGAATAGCTTTATGGGGAGGATTTAATTATTAGTGCTGCGTGGCCCGGCCCAGCTTCCCTTGTCATTACAGTGCCCATTATATAACCAGTTACATTTCTGGTTCACCTGAGGCAGAGCAGTCTGGTTTAGCATGTGTATACACACACACACACACCGGCGTAGACACAGCATAGACAGCGACACACAATACTCCTGCCTTTTGTCCGCACTTCAGCGTGGTTTTTGGTAATGAAAATATCCCTTTGTGTCAGGGTGGAGACGGCTGTGCCACAATATAAACCACACAGCCCTGTGTGTGTGTGTGTGTGTGTGTGTGTGTGTGTGTGTGTGTGTGTGTGTGTGTGTGTGTGTGTGTGTGTGTGTGTGTGTGTGTGTGTGTGTGTGTGTGTGTGTGTGTGTGTGTGTGTGTGTGTGTGTGTGTGTGTGTGTGTGTGTGTGTGTGTGTGTCCATAAATCCTCACAGACGACTCTGCCGATGATTTAAGCGAGGATGTTTTGACAAACAGACACAGGCGATTAAGAAAAGCAAGTATGCGGTGTGATTATGAGGTGAACAGTTCTTTCAAAGGGCATAAAGGTGTGAGGCCGACTGAGGCTTTGAACTTTCACAAGTGGAATGCTTGCGATTGCTGTAATAGTGGGCGTCTGCAGGGTTTGTCTCAGGTTTGATAATCTGTCTAAGAACTGCACTGCTGTGAAGAAGGAGTTCTCATTCCTCAGCAAACTCATATTTTTGCTGTGTCATGTATCAGGAGGATTTCTCCCATGCGTTCACCCTCAGTGTGATGATGATAAATATGTTGTTTTTCCTGAGGAAGCCTTGATGGACTGGAGGTCGTCGTGCAGTTTGAAGTAGATTGACCTCACGTGACAGAGTGCAGAGTGTCTCATTCCTTTCTGCTCAGTTACACAAGCTGCCAAATTATTAACATAACAGTGTAAATATCTCACACACACACACACACACACACGCATAGAGATAGAGAGAGACTACGGCAATCACACAAAAACATAGACACGCATGAGGCCAAGTTCAACAGTAGCAATTCATTTTAAGCAAATTAGGATGATGCCGTCAATGCAAAGGCACTATTCATATCAGAGTAAATGTAATCTGTACTTTGCTCCTCTGTTCTGTGTCATAAACGGAGCCAAAGCCTCTAACGCCAAGTGAAGATAAAGAACCTGTATAGAAGATAGAAGCTATTTCAGGCAGAGTCCAGCTATTTCTGTGAAACCGTTCCGGTCTGGAGATTCAGTCTGGGTCACTTTAATTTGGTCTTTGGAGTTTTCTGGGACAGATTTGTCTCTGTGGAGATCTGCAGCTCACTCTCACTCTCCCTCACACACACACAATGTAGGAGTGTGAGCTGATTTTGTACACCAACCGTGTTTAAGACCCTCCCAACACAAACCACACATGTATTTGCACCGCAGACTTTACCTAGTACTGCCTTAGGCCTGCTGTTCAACTTAACTGTTCATCCAGGAGTCTGATCAGAAAGCGCTGAGTCACCCTGGGCTTTAATAGAGTCATTAATCAATAGCCTGGAAACGCTGCACTGCACTGGGGAAGAACATTTGATGAAACACAGCCTATAAAGTATCATTACGCCTGACAACTCTGAAGTTGCGGTTGTTCCTTCTCTCTCTTGTCCTTTGTCTTCTTGTCCTCTCTCGTACTATGTCTTCTTTTCGTAAGATAAATACTAACTACACACAATAACAGGGCTTATAATGTTCTTGTTGACTGACATTGACATTGTTGTGTTGTTGACTTTGACTTTTATTTGTACAAATCAAAAATGAGGCTCTGATGTGGTTAGAGGTGGAAACATTACCTTCAGGTCAGAGACTAAAATATAAAGTAAAAGATTAAACAGATATGCAAACTAATGACTCATTGTGTTTAGTTGTACTCAATATATGCATCATGTACAGTATCTGCACCACATGAGCAGGATTCCACTCTTCCACATGCATGAGGAGCTGCTTTAGTCTAATTCTGGTGTTTATATGTTTGAATAAATCAGCAATGGTAGTTTTACTGGGTAGTAAAACCTTTTTACGGCCTTGTGTTATCCTGGATGATGCCAATGGCTCTTTTATAGACCTGTAGTATCGTGTGGTTTTTTGTGTCCGTCTCCCCTTTCACTCTTCTTCTCTCCTCTTCCTCATTCAGTTGTTGACAGTTTTTGCGTGTCTCCTTCTAGCGTCGTACTCCCAGTACAAATGGGCAGACGGCAGAGCGTCTTCAGGCACCCGGCCCGGCTCCTCGGCCTCCGGGCAGGCGTCCAGCCCGACCCAGAGCGTCGCCACCAGCATCAGGCCCAATAGCTACGCCGCCATCAGAGCAGGTAAGAGGCGGCACACACAGAGAAATGAGCTCCTGACCGGACAGGAACCAGAATGCACCTGTGTTTGTGCCGCAGACTCTTTGGTCTTCAACAAGCTCGACGAGAGACAGAGGCTGGCCCGCGAGCGCCGAGAGGAGCAGGACAAACAGAATGGTGTGTATTCTGCCTGTGTGTGTGTGTGTGTGTGTGTGTGTGTGTGTGTGTGTGTGTGTGTGTGTGTGTGTGTGTGTGTGTGTGTGTGTGTGTGTGTGTGTGTGTGTGTGTGTGTGTGTGTCTGTGTGTGTGTGTGTGTGTGTGCGCGTGCGCGCATGCATGGTATACTTGAAACATATGCCTGACTTTCCTCTCCATCTTCCCTGCTGCATATTTTGACTGAGTTGCCTGTAGCTGTGGTGAAGTGCCCGTTAGCTGTTACGTAAAGCCCGGGCTCAGACCAGGGACCCCTGTTGCCATGACGCCCGAGTTACATAATGGGCCAATGGCACAGGATTTAGGGAGGCTATTGCTTTGAACCTGTTTTTGTGTGTGTGAGGGGCACACAGCAGCAGATGGGTCATCTGAAGATTGACCGGCGTGTGTGTGTGTGTGTGTGTGTGTGTGTGTGTGTGTGTGTGTGTGTGTGTGTGTGTGTGTGTGTGTGTGTGTGTGTGTGTGTGTGTGTGTGTGTGTGTGTGTGTGTGTGTGTGTGTGTGTGTGTGTGTGTGTGTGTGTGTGTGTGTGCGTGCCTCTAGCTGGCAGATTTGCTCTAAAGCCTCGTCACATGACCTACAGCTGACTACCACCCTGCAGCCATAAGCCTGAATATGTGTGGCTGTGTTCATGTGTGTGTCTCTGTCACATTTGTGTTTGTGCACGTGAATACATTCAGCGAGCCAGAGTTTTACACCTGCAGCAAGTCATTAGTAACTGTGTGTGTGTGTGTATGTCACCTCAGCTGTTAAGGAGGCCCAGTGGCAGGCTCGTGAGGAGCGAGCCAGGCAGCACTACGAGAAGCAGGTGGAGGAGAGGAGGCGAAGGATGGAGGAGCAGAGGATGAAGGAGGATCAGAGACGAGCCGCCGTGGACGAGAAGCGGCGGCAGAAACTGGAGGAGGACAAGGTGTCTCCTCATTTCACACACACACACACACACACACACACACACACACACACACACACACACACACACACACACACACACACACACACACACACACACACACACACACACACACACACACACACACACACAGGCAATCTTATTCCCACAGCTTTGTGCATCTTGACGGCTTCACCAGCATGTTTCCTTAAAAGTGTCTCCATGAACAGCCTAATTGGTATCTGCAGATCGGTCAACCATTTACAAGCTCTGTGCTCCGTCCATCACTGTTAGTTAGTTGGAGTTTGAACTCTAGTACCCTAACTACACACTAATTGCCCCCCCCACACACACACACGCGTGCATACCGTAATCTCTTGGAAAAACAAAGAGGTTGCGTGTGTTATGTTAACTGCAAACTCGCGGAGAAATGTTTCAAGGCTTCTCTGCGCCACGTAAGCAGCAACTGGCGCTACAGAAGTGGAGGTGAAGAAAATCTAGTTGAAGGAAGGAGGAGCCTGTGATAGGTCGAAACAAAAACACTCAAAACAATCACTCAATCAATCAATATCAGAAAATGCAGGACTACAAACTGTTTCTTTAATTTTTGGAGTTTTACATCTAGTGGCCATTAGAGGAACTGCAGCTTCAGTCCTCCCTCTTTGGCCTGTTTAGACATAATTCAAGTAATCAAATGTATAAATTTATATATAAACAAGAAGCACATGAGTAATATTCAAATGAGTCCAAGCATGTGACCTTACATTATACTGTATGTACATCAAAGCACCGTGTGTTTCTGAGCTCGGCCTCTGATTGGTGGTTAATGGTGACGTCGTCATTGTTGTTTGTTGTGGCTGCAGGTTCGTCATGAGGCGGTGATACGTCGCACGCAGGACAGGAGCCAGAAGGCCAGACCGAAGCCCAACCGCTGGTCCTGGGGCGGGGCGCTGCCCACAAACACTCCCACCACACCAGCTGGTACATGGACACACACACACACACACACAAACGATCCGTTTATCTGAAGGTTTATTGAACGTCGTGGCACTAAACTCCCTGATGTCTGATTGCATCTCTTCAGTTAATAAGTTTGTGTGTGTGTGCCCGTCTCGCTCAGCTCAGTGTTTGACCTTTCAGTTTCGTCGCCCTCTGTTATTAATGACGACTTGCGCGGCCCTCTGTCTCTCTCCCTCTCTCCTCTCTCCTCTCTCTCTCTCTCTCTTCTTCTCTACCTTTGTCCCCCCCCTTTCTTTCTCCTTCTGGTCCAGGTTTTGTCGAGTCGGCTTTCCTCTGTCCACTCGACCTTGCCGGGCTGGAGCACGTGCAGAGTGCTTTCAGATACGGAATGACCTCTCAATGTGAATATTATAGCATACCGTGCCCGTTAGCTGGCTAGCATTGAGACGGCCTGTAGGCCACATGTAGCGATAGATGTTTTATTTATGTTTACATTTAGTACTAACTCCTTTTCTAATCCTTCCTTCCATTTAGCAGCAGCCTGACAACCTGTCAACCCCCCTTTTTAACCGTTTTAACCCAAACCTTTAGACTTTAAAGAGACAATGGTAGATCCAGCGTTCTGTTTCACTTCCCGCTTCCTTTGTCTTCAGGTCCTTTTAATAAAGATGCTTGTTAACATATTTTCTCATTGTTTGTTTGTAGATCCCGACAGGCGGTCAGTGTCAACCATGAATCTCTCCAAGCACACAGATTCGATCATTACCAAGCGCCTCTCGTGTTCCTCTGCCACACTCTTACACTCACCGGACCGAGGTAATGAAACTTGTTACTTGTGTCTCTTCAACTCTCTCTTGTTGTATTTGGCCTCTATTTACTAAACCAGATAGCCGTTTGTAACGACTGTCATTGTACGTGTGTGTGTGTCCGTCGATGTCGCCGTGCAGTCTTACAGATGAGAGCAACCTCTACTCCGGTCATTAGCAAAACTCTGTCCAAACTGCGCCTACACCACGGAAAGGCCTCCTACTACAGAAACAAAGGTGTCTTCTGGGAAATGCTGGCACTTTGCTCCCCCACGTTGCACAATATTTGCCATGTTGCAAGCTGAACACATCACACTGGCTGGAAACTGAAGAATACATATAACTACCAACGTGTGTTTGTGTCAATATGAGAATTCTTTCCTTTTCTCTCACTTAAGCGTGTCCCCCACCCTTAACTCTTATCCTCTCTAGGATAATCTTTGTGTTTGTGGGAACACTGTGGGCAAAACATACAAACTCCACGGGTTACACGTGTTCCTTCTGCAGTTTCCAGCCCAGTTGTGTCTCATATTCCGCTTCATCACACTGCATGTTAATCAAACTGGTCAATCAGTCCCGCTCTGGTCCACCCAAGGTACCAGGAGTCCACGAGCTCTGCATGGCCACAGATTTAAACTTCTGTAATCCCTTGCCAGATCGATTTTAATATAATTGTAAAGCAGCATATGAGTGCAAGCCACAGTATTTTAACTGTTTAGCGCTGCTCCCTGTGTTTACTCTTCACTCCAGGCTGTTTGCTTCCTCCCATAATTCAGCTGCATGCAGGTGAAGGTGTAACAGGGCAGCATGTTCACGTCTACGCCGCTGTGCACAGGAGGAAATCAGTCACAAATTCATAATCTGCTCTGACAGGTTGCCTAGGCTAATCAGTGCCTGGTCAATACTTTCACTTCTTATCAAACCACAAGCGTTATACACTTCTAACGTTTGTTTTTGTGTGTGTGTGCGCGTGTGTTCAGGCTTGCGCGGTCTTCCATTGACGCCGTGGGAGGCCAACGTGGTGAACCGCCTACAACAGCCCACACACTCCTACCTGGCCCGAAGCCGCAGTGCCATGAGTCTGTCTGGAGAGCAAGCAGGTAACACACACACACGGCTCGTACGGTCGCAATGGGAGGTTATCAACACACACAAACTCATACCGCTAGGTGTGTTTATGCCAATTGTGTTTGGATCTGTCGACTACAGTAACTTTGAGTGTTTATCAGATTTGGTGAGACTTAAAGCATTACAGCGTCTGAAAGGTCTTTTGCCAAGTGTGTATCAGGCACCAAAAATGCAAACACACACATATACACACAGGACAAAACAAGTAAGCTGTTCTGGAACATTTCCCCCTATTGGTACCCTGTCCTGCCTCCCCCTGTTGTTGCAACAGTGACTTTAGATCACTAGTGTACGTGTGTGTGTTTGCATTTCAGTGCATATTATGAGCTGGAAGGGACCTCGCTGTTCAACAATACACACAGATTATCATGTGATCTGTAACTGACACATTCATGACCGTGAACGTTTTCTTACCTCGTCTATCTCGACCTCTTTACTCTCACACACCGGTGACTTCCTGTTCTTTATGTTCTTTGCTGGTTGCTGATTTTCACTGCCTGGCGTTTGTCTCTATCTATCTGACTCTGCTTCCCTCAACGTGTAATAAAATGAATGGGGAACATTAGAATGGAATACTTTAATCCTAAACTAATCAATCTTGCCAACTAAATCTTAATCCTATTTGGAGATTAACATTCACAGGTGCAGCTCAATAAATTAGAATATCTTCTTCCCCATGATTGTGTCTCCTACTGAACCAGACTGAGAGACAATGGAAAGGCTCAGGAAACCTCAGCAGGTGATTTGAGTTAATGAGCTGATTAGAGTGAGACACTGAGGATAGTAGATGGAACTTTATCACTATATTAACATTTCTGAGAGACTGAGTTTGGGGTTCTCATGAGCTGTAAGACAGAATCATCAACATTAAAACAAATAAAGGCTTGAAATATTTCACTTTGTGTGTAGAGAATCTATAGAATATGAGAGTTAAGCTTTTTGAATTGAATTACTGAAATAAATGAACTTTTCCACGATATTCTAATTCATTGAGCTGCACCTGTTTATTGATCTCATTCTTTGCCTGATTGATGGATGCAGCATGTTAATAGTTTTCAGTCAGTGGCACTAATGTTCTTTCTCTTCTGTCTCCTTCAAACCTTTTCTTTTTCTCATCCATACCAATCTTCCGCTGGTCTTTCCAAACTTCTCAACTCTCTCTCTCCATTTATTTATCTCATATCCTCGACCCTTCCTCCTCTCCTTTCACCTTGTGCCTTTCACCTTGTGCGCTCGTTTATCCAAACCCCCACTTGTGTCCCTCGCATTCCCGCACCACCCCGACACCCCCACACACTCCCGCCCCGTACGTCACCATAGCCATGCCTGTGTGTCCTCGCTCAGTGTCCTGCCACCCCATGGGCCCCATATCCTTCAAGGCCCTGCAGGCTCTGCCGCTTCCTCACTGCCGCAGCCACGAACGGAGCCTCAGCAGGGAAGCGGCCTCCTCTTTCTCCGCCACCCGCAGGAAAACCACGGGATCCACACAGGTAGGAGACGTCAACAAACAGCAGAATCATAACACACAAACGTAGCTGCCACTCTCCCCCCCTGGTGGTGAATTGCAGGCGGCACTCTGTGAACTCTGAACTCTCTGAAGACAATGCAGGTTCAGTTCTACAACGGGAAGTCAGAGCAAATGTTGGTGTGACCGCAGCTTGAAGGTGTTATTTGTCTCGACCTGACAGGTGACAGGTGCTAAACCGATCAGGACGGTCGGGTGGAGAAATGTAACACACACACACACACACAGCCTGGACACGCCCACACAGTCACCAGAGTAAGCTCTGTGGGTGTAACCATGGGAGACGCTGCAGACGTATGTGCTGAGGAAAATAATCAAATCTATCAACCGTAATGAATTTGTGAACGCGCGCACACACACACACACACACACACACACACACACACACACACACACACACACACACACACACACACATAGAGTGAAGGTTGGATTGATCGTCGACTTTGGCAGGAATCTGCCATTAAATTAGTAATGTTGGCACGGCGACCTGGCACGTCCCGCAGTGCAGCAGGCGATCAGAGGAAGTCTCAGTCTAATCCTGTTACCCATCAGTGTGTGCTGCTGTCACTGTGCCCTGGAGCCAGGCACCTTCTGAATAGCTGCTCAGATGACTTTTCTTCTGTCGTAAGAAATGATGGTTAGGATCGCAATTCATTGAATAAATACAGGCCACAATTCAATTTAATGTGTTAAACCCTCGTGCTTCATCACCATGTTCTGTCTCTCTCTCTTTCTCTCTCTCTCTTTCCACAACAGAAAGACAGAGAGTTTGCCAGGAAGTCGTGGAGCAACCTGTCTCTCCCGCTGGGTCCCACTCTGAGTTTGCCCCCCAACAAGCCAGGAAAAAGGATTAGCAAAGTAACAGCACCCTCGCCTGGCAGGTATGAGGAACGACACGCAAACGAAGCGCAGGAGTTCATGTTCTGACAGATTACAGTTCTGGATTATTGGGGAAACTATTAAAAATGCTCCTTTGGTCCTAAACGCCTCTCTTGCTGCACACAGGCCCCCGCAGAGGACGCCACTACGCCCGCCAACTCCCAAGCTGCTCAAGTCTCCAGGGGCAGACGACCCGGGAAACCTTCGTCCTATCAAGAGCACACCAGGGACCCCCCGTCCCTCCACGCCCATCAGAGTCCAAAGAGAGGAGGAAGAGCAGGTCCTCAGTCCTCTGCAGCCTCGACCTCAGCCGCTGGGTCAGAACAAGACCAGCACCGAGGACGCAGCACCACCAGCCGCCAGTGGTTAGTCACAAGTGGAATTCACTGCAGATTCCTGTGCTTAACCACCTTATCTGTCTGAGATTAACCGGGTGCCACATCCATTCTGCCACCTTCTAGAGTCTGTGAGCAGTCCGCCGACTCACAAGCCGTCAGCAGGAACCACGGACCCGGAGGAGGCGAGTCGTATCCTGGCTGAGAAACGCCGTCTGGCCCGCGAGCAGAGGGAGAAAGAGGAGGAGGAGCGCAGGCAACAGGAAGAGCAGGCCAGGTACACTGTGCTGCGACTGATTCTCTGTGTGTGTGTGTGTGTGTGTGTGTGTGTGTGTGTGTGTGTGTGTGTGTGTGTGTGTGTGTGTGTGTGTGTGTGTGTGTGTGTGTGTGTGTGTGTGTGTGTGTGTGTGTGTGTGTGTGTGTGTGTTTTAAGAGTGATGGACACGTGTATGTGCACCCTTCACTGTAATTAAAGGTTGTTTGTGTCACCGCAGACTCGCCAGAGAGGAGATGGCTCGCCGCAAGGCTGAGGAGCGAGCAAAGCGAGAAGAGGAGGCAGAGCGGCAGGCAGAGGAGAAGAGACTGAAGGAGGAGGAGGAGCGGAAAGCGGAGGAAGAGAGACTTCAGAAGGAGAAGGAGGAGGCAGAGCGACTCCAGAAACAGGTCAGAGAAGGAACTTCACTCCTTCAGCGGCTCGGTCGTGTTAGCACCTGAAAGACCTCAGAATAAAATGCAACTCTGTGTGTTAGAAAGAGGAGGAAGAGTCGCGACAGAGGGAGGAGGCGGAGCGGCTGAGGCAGGAGAGAGAGAAACACTTCCAGAAGGAGGAGGCCGAACGCTTGGAGAGGAAGAAGGTAACACGAGCGCACACATGAACGAGCTCCCCATGTCACACACAACATCTGACATCTCCTTTACTTTGTCTTAACCACCAGCGTCTGGATGAGATTATGAAGAGAACAAGGCAAGAGAAGGTAAATGCCAGAAGGAAATGAGGGACACATCTGCTACTACTTTATTATTGCTAGTATACTTGACTTTGTTTCTCTCCCATCTTTAGAAAGTTACTCCGAACAGGAATGGAGACAGTGCAGGTAATGTTGATTTGGAAAAAGAGCTTTGCTTACGTTTAGGATGTTTACATCAGCGGTGTCGTTTCTGACCGACCTGTGCATCGTTTCCCCTCTGGCCATCAGTAAGCCCCGCCTCTCCCGTCTCACCATCAGCCGCACCGATGACTCACCAGAGCAACGGCAACGGACACCAGGCCTCCAACCCAACCTCCAACTCTGATCCAAACACAGCGCCGACGAGTCCTGACCAGAGGTACGAACGCATCAACGCAAACTAACAAACAAAACAAAATCATTGCATCAACCAACATCACACAGAGCTGCCGCCATCTTTTCTGTCCCCGTTTCTGTCTGGCAGGGAGAACGGGCAGTTTGAAGAGGTGATCACACTTCCTCCACATGCCAGGTTGTCTCCTCCTGAGGGGGAGGAGGAGCAGCAGCAGCAGCGGGAGGAGAGAGCTCCTGTCATCGCCTTCAAGGAGAACGGCCTCCTCAAGCCTCTGAGCGGAATGGAGGACTTATCAGCCCAGCAGGAAACAGGTTGATATCTTTGAAACATTATGTGAACTCCTTTTTTTTTTTTTATCTGCTCATGTGATCTTTGATGCAATCTTTGTCTCCTTCAGACGTCGCCTGACGACGGAGCGCGTTGCCACACGCCAGTGAGCCAGTAAGAGAGACGGTCGGAGAGACGGAGGAGAGCAGATCAGTCAAGACAGGAAGGACTCCAAGCTTCACAACCAGACTCTTCCAGAGGTCCTTCACCTAACCCTCCTGCGCCCGTGCTCACAGCGACCATTTTCCCAAAGACGGCGTCTCCAAAGAACCCCCCTCCCCCCCCCTCCTCCTCCAGGTATCTCCAGTGATGTCGCTCTTCACTCAACCAACAGGTACAGGTCTCATCTTGCCCCCCCCCCCGTGTCTGAAATGGAACACGTCCTAAAAGAAGCGTGGCAAATTAAGTCTTCAGTGGTGATACTTGAAGAGTTTCCTGTTGCTGTAGAACATAGTTGGATGAACCAAATCAGCGATGACATCATAGCAAGGAAACGGTACGCCATCCGCAGAATTACAAGGTTTCATTTATACGTTTCTACCCTGGATGGAACCTGGTAAACTCGTGACTGCAGGAGCTGGAAAGTCACCTTGTTTTTGCTCTTTCTACAGTCTTTCAAACTAGAGATTATTATTGTGGTGGCAGAGGGTTTGGAGTTAAAGTTAAACATCAACAAAATGAAGAAGAAGAAAAAAGTAAAAAAGTGGAGTCAAAACTGAGAATTAAGATGTAAACTACTGGTTTTTGTTTAGTTTTATTTAATTGCTGTACAGATAAGAAATGTGATTTGTTGTTTCTCTCCTCCGTCTCTGTTTATGTCCAGATGTGTTTTTTGGATTGGAGACGTTGTCTCACTTCTTTGCTCCTTACAGTCCAAATGCGATGTCACTTTCTGGCCGAGAGTGTGAACACATCGCGAATTTGTACATTGTTTTGGCGAAACGAGTATAAAATGGATTAAACTAAATTGGTAGAGATCATTGCAGATACCTGTATAAATTGATGTGTTTCGATTGATCATTTTGATGAAGGATTGAAGAGTAAATGCTGCTACTTTTTGCTGTTCCTTTGCCTTACCATGTGACAGAATGAGGCGATGCCCGAGCTCAGGTCAGTGCCCCCCCCTCTGCTCACACATCCATCTTGATCTGACACCCAGGCTGTGACCGTACATGAAAGCTAAGGATTAAAACCTTAATTCAGTCTGACATTAACGGAGTTCTTCAAGGAGCTGCTTTGCAAAGAAATGGACACAAAAGTAAAAATGTGGAACCCAAACATTCTCTCTCTTCAGATTTTTCTCCTCCACATTATTTGCATTATTGCTGCTGAACATTTGGTTCTTAAAGCTTTGCACTTGGCTTTTTGCAACCACACCAAAAATGGAGGAAGATGTAAGCCGATCCATGTTTAGGTGACGCAGCGCTGGTTGTTGCCAGTGAGACGTGGCATGTTATTAACACAGTAATATTACATAAATGACTTAAAACAGACGCAATATGACTTGTAAAATACATTTTCACCTCTTAGAAAATTGGAAGTTAATTATTTAAATGTTATATCCAATAAATTATCTATAAAACGCAATATATTTTACTAAGACTGATCAAAGCTTTGACAACTAATGAGCCCTTAGCTTATTAAGAAAGGGCTGAAAACCTTAGTAAGCATTTGAAACGGTGTACAAGAGATTTCCCAAATGTTCCTGTTGTACTGTATGAGTTAATAAATGTAAATAAGATGTCTGGCTAAACGGCTCATGTTCTGATTGTTGTAATAGTTGTGTTTCCATTCATCAGAACAAACTGCATATCACTTTTTATTTTAGAATACACCAACTATGAACACTCCAAACATACAGCAGGGTGAAAGGAACACAAAAATGTACAGACAGGTTGCAAAAATGTCAGAAACGCAGACAGGAAATGCACAGCTTGACACGATTGAAGAGATTGGAGAAAGAAAATATTTACATTTCCTGAAACCGAGTAGAAATCAGCATGATTGACCTCCACAGAGGTGCATCGCTCAAAAACGCTACACACTAGATCCTGCAACTCTAAGGTGCTTTTGAGCGTGTGAGTGGCAAATGTGTAGCTATCCACAGGAAGTGATGGCTCGCCAAGTGTCATCCTGTGTTGCATAAACACCGGCGGGTGACTCTTGGGGACAAGTGAGACCTTTTTAAGTTCTATCGGGGTCCTCCCGTCTCACCAGTAGAAGGTTTTGCTGAGGAAACCGGCGGCAGCGTTGAGCCAACCTCCACTGGCGTCTTCCTTAGCGGCAGTTCGGGAAATGGCTCGGTCGGCCTCCGCCTGTGGGCTCTCTTCCTCGGGGAGGTAGTCTGGTAACGCCGCGTTTTGCTGCACCTCCACTCCAGACGAGTTCAGAGGGAGAAAAACCTGAAGGAGATAATTGGCTTAGTTTTTTTTTTGCTGCGTCTCTAAACTAAGTGACTGCCCAAAACAAAGCCCAGCTGCTCACCTCTTCTCCCGCCTCGTTCCTCACCACCTGCTGGGCCGACAGCACCTTGGTGGCGGCGATGGCCGAGGCCAGACTCTGAGAAAATGAAGCATAGAAGAAGCAATTCAGTGAACCAGTGATTGCTGAATAAAGATGTGACTGAGCAAACAATACTAGGACACAGAATCTAAATACTGTAAGCAGCCTGTCTGTCCTTACCTCAGTGGGCAGGTCGGAGCGGATACGGACCGTGCATCTCTTAGAAGCCATTTGGAAAGTAAAGCTGATCACTCCTCTGACCTTAAGAAGAGCCTCCTCACACAAGCTGCGCTGGTCCTGGAGAAAAACAACAACGGCATCGTGTTTCTGTCTGTGTATTCTCCAGCACATCACAGTGTAAAGTAAGAGGAGCTATGAGGAGAACATGTTAGTCAGGGCCGACTCACTGTGCTGTCCAGCCCTTGGATGTGCAGAGTGACAGACTTGGCCTTTTTGTTGGAGGAGTTGAGAAAGAACTGGGACTTCTTCTTCCTCTCAGGTGAGCGAGGAGCGGGCCGGGGAGGGGCACTCAGGATACCAAAGACCTCTTTAGCCAGGGCGGTAACATCAACAGAGATGTCCTCTCTGTGCAGGGGGGAAGAAAATAGAGATCTAAGCACATTTATTTCAACCTGTATCCAATTCATATCAGTATTAATCTCCTCACCTTTCCATTAAATTCTCCAGGCTCACCATCATACCCAGTTCATTCTTCATGGTGGAGATGTTGGGGGTCAACTCAGCCAAGTAACGTAGAGTCTGAGAACAAAAGCAGATGTTCTGATGTACACCTATCCAGCAAAACTCCAGCTGATCTTGCCTATTAAACCCTCCTGACTGAACAAACCTCATTGATTTGTACAGGATTCTCAGGTTTCATTGTTAAGCTAACATATTATCTGTATGACTTGTATGTTTGGCAGCATGGTTGGTCCAGACACTCACCTGCAGAGTAGCGAACAACACGTCTGGGTTCTTGTGGTCCAGGAACAGAACCAGGCCGGGGAGGCAACCCTGGTCCTGGACGATCGCCTCTCGGTTCTGCGGCTCGGAAGCCAGGTCCCTCAGCTGGCTCACCACAGACAACGCGTCCATCATGTTGTCTTCACAGTAACTGCAGGTGATAAGGTTCAGACATTAACGTCTTAGCCACTGTCAAAACACCACGCTAGCGTTGTGGCTAAGCTAGGTTGTCTTGTGATCAGCTAGACTCGACAAAATCGGCTTCACTGCCACCATTTTTACTTTTAAGCGCATCAATAATGACAGACAGCAAAAAATGACAACATTATGTGAAATAATCTTTTTTAAATTAACGTGTAATTGTGTTCTTACCGCAGACAGGAACAGCTCGTGCAGACAAAAATACAAATTCAGTGCCTTTCTCTTCCTGACGTGTCATTGGTCGAGCCGCCGTTGCACACCACGCACCGTCGCCCGCCCCGATTGGCTTCACTTCCTCATTTTCTGCTTACAGCCAATCAGGAGAGGTTTTGCTGGAAAAGCGTTATTTGACTTCATGCTCGAAGAAGTTCCGTGTGAAACATCGAACCTGCAACTTCAGCTCAGTTCCACAGTTTGTCTGTGTTTACTGCCGTTTAGGGTCAAAATGTTTGCCGCATTTAACCGACAATGTGCGTTTTGACAAGAAAAAGACATAACAGTAAGTCGTTTTACACAATTTTACACTTTATTCTGCGAATTTCGTACTGATGCAGTGCGGGGGTGATGCATTTACGGGTGTTCGATAAACGAGTGTTGTCTTATTGTTTTCTTTAAATAATTATCAATGAATAAAAGCACATAAATAATGTATTGCACAAGCAAAATTAAACATTATCTCCCTGTGTCCAGCACCCGCCGTCACCTTCTAACATGGTCACTCGTTAATCCACCACACTGGCACATTTGTATGTTGTTTGCTGTTCAAATGTAACGTTCACGGTTACTGACTGAAGCTGAAAACAAAAGCTTAATTCAGTCAATGTGAACCCTGTATGATAGAGTTTGTATTTATTTTGTGGATTGTCCCCCCCTTTTCTTAGGTTTAATATGTGACTCGGTCGCATCCTCCTATTTCACCCTGAATCGTCAGCAGGAAGAGGAGCTTTGTAGTTGTCAGCTGGTTCGTGAAAAGAGATCCTTCCAATGTCTGTATTAGAGGATATTGTGGATGTACTGCGTGCTGTCCTGGAGTATTTCGGAGTCCCTCCAGAAATGGTAAGTTTGCAGTCAAACATGGTTTACAACATACACAGAGAAATGTATGTCCTTAAACCTAACACACAATTCAGTGGTTAAAATGTGACAGTTTTCATCTTAGATTTTGTGTTGTCTGTACTTTACTCTCTGACATCCTCTGTTCTTAGTATTGTAGTTTTAGTAATGTAATCCTTTATGTGTGTGTAGTTGGTTCCAGTGTGGGACAGTGAGCTGTGCGGTCAGTATCGCAGCATCGTGCGGATGATTGGGACCAACCTCCCACTGGAGCCTCTACCACGAGTCCACTTCCAGGTACAACTTGGACTTTTGATGAATTATAATCAGGATTTTCTGGTTCAATTTAGAACATTTAATCAGTATGAGTGTATCTAATGTCTCCTGGTGCATGTTTTGCTTTCAGATCCCCCTGCACACATACAGGCCGCACGGATATGCAGACGTTATCTTAGATGCGCCAGCCATTCCTTCATTTGCCGATGTGCTGTGGGTGGCGGAAGATGAGGGGGAAAGCTTTGCCAAGACCAGGTGAGAACTCAACCAGACACGCAAGCAGCACAGTCACGTTCCCCAGCCACAAACCTAAATCTGACATTATCCGTTTTAGGAACCATTTGCCTCCAAATAAACAAAGCACTGTAAGTTGGGACGTGAGGCGTCCAGGGCCGGTCCCAAACAAAGCCCGGAGAGGACGCTCGTCTGTGAGCCAGAGGGCCGACCCAACCGCCCTGAGGAAGATCACAGCGCTGGAGAGCGAGCTGCAAAACCTACGAGCTCAGATTGCAATGATTGTGACTGTTGCTCCAGCTTCAGGTACGCACGTTGCCATGGAATCCTATCCTTGCTAATATTGAGTGCATGTTAATACGCTCACTATCACTTAAACTTTGTATTATTCAAACAAACTGATTATCTGTGTTTTTGCTTCTTTTTTGTTGTTGTTAGGTTTGATCCACACCCAGAGTTCCCAGGACTCTCTCCTGATGTTCCCTCTCGCACCCCCAGATCTCACCTCCACCCCTCGCGCTGCTCCCCCCCCTCCTCCTCCTCCTCCTCCTCCTCCCCCGCCACCACCATTACCTCCTCCCCCCTGCCCTAACTCTTCCGCCGGGACTTTATCAGTGTTTGAGCTGATCCGTCAGCGCAAGAACAAAGAGGGAAATGTCGGGAATTGTCAAAGCGAACAACTGAGGCCCTTGGATCCAGAAGAGAAAGGGATTCCCTCCATGATGGACGTCCTGAGAAACTTGAATCAAGTGAAATTGCGCACAGTGGAGAGGTAGTTTCCAAAATTCTGTCAGAAAACTGGACTTGCACCTTTATGTTTTATCACTGTTTTTTTGTACTAAACATTTCCCAAACCTTTCCTTCCAGGTCACCGGGTGGCACCCCGGTCGGGAGGAGACGCAGTAAGGGAGCCGCAGCTTTGCTTAATGACCCGGCAGCTCTTATTGCTGAAGCGCTGAAGAGGAAGTTCGCCCACCATCGCCTTAACAACTCTTCTGACAAAGAGAACTCGCTGGAACTCTCACCGTTTGGAAGTCCAGAAACACCAAAGGTTGGTCTCTAATAGACAGACGCTGTTTAAATGATACATGACGCACATTTGTTTTGTCTATAGATCAGGTTTAATAATAGTCATCACTGTGCTATAGCATTTGATTGTCCGTTTAAGTTCTTAATTGTCCCACTGTTATCTTTGGTCAATGTTGTTATCTTTTATTTGGCATACATCCTAATTTCTGAATCTTTTCCCTCTCAAAGCTTCTAACCTGATTCTTCTGTTCCAGCTTCATAAGCTCAACAGACGCAGCCAGGGACGCCTCCACCTGTGAGCTTATCCAGCACATCTTCATCACATCAGCCTGCCCCCAACCCCCAACCCTCCTCCTCACACAGTACTACTGCAGCCAATGACTCTATCACTTTCATTTCTGTTTGTATGTCATTTGTTTCTTGTAAGATTGAATTTACACGGACCAGAGGATTATTATTGGGAAGATTTGTTGAATGTATATATTTGTTGCAGCCGTTGCTGTAAAGAATGGGTTTGGTATGTCCTTTTTCTTTTTCTACAGTCTTAAAGTTTTCAGAATTCTTGAAGATACCGTTTGTATGCAGAGCTCCTCTTGATTACAGAATGCGGTCTGGACCTCCACCAGGTGAGAGGATTGCATTCATGTGGTGTTTTCTGATATTTATACAATTTGTATGGCTCCAATCTGTGCAGCTGCTGCTTGTGTTTTCGTTTTTGTTATTTTTTTTACGTTGTTCAAGTGCAGTCATTTTGTTTGTTTTGGTGTTTTGCAGCAATTTCCGGTTTTCTGTCCTAATCATTTAACTATTGCTTTTGTCAAACACATAAATGCCGTATTTAATGTGAAGACAGTTAACATGGGCCAAGTGGAAAGATGTGTTTTGATATGATCGAGTGTAAACTTGAGGACATAAAATTCATTAAAAACAAAGCTCCAAAAGTCATCTCAGAGCTGAATTCAACTATCAAATCAAAAAGTAAAAATGCTCAATAACATGTAAGCAACAAAGATAGAAAGTATGAAATGTTTAAAAATGATCAAATAATGAAAATAATGTCAAATTTGCTCAATTGTGACTTGGCAAAAGCCTCAGTAGCATCTTGATACAAAGTTGAGCTAGAAGGGAAAAAGGACGCTGTTCAAGCCTGTTCCGTTTTGATTGTTAAATAGAATGCTAGCTGCATGACTTCTATGCATGTGGCAGTGCATCACACATGAAGACCCTTCATTCTTAATGTGGATTATAGTTTTGATATTTATAGATATTAGTAGTTACATTTACGTTGTGAAAATAAAGCACCAAACAAGACTTTCTTCAATTTATTTTTATTTCTCTGCCTCACTTGTGATCTCAAATAACACATTTGGTGGGTACTTTGAGTCAGTGCAAGCTGTTGCAGAATCTGGCTGGATGGTAGCCTCAACCCTAGAATGAAGGCAGAATGAGATGGCAGAGGGTCACAACTGAACAGAAACAAGATCATGTCACAAGGCTTATAATAGATTTGTTTTATAAGTCTATAAAGTGGCAATATAGAAACTGACGCCTGCCACAGTACTGAAACTTACCAGATTTAGAAACTGTCTAAATCGTCGCTGGAATCAGATGGGTTCACATTGCTGCATGGGGAGAAAAGTGTCTGGTAAGTCATTTGTAAACTTAAATTAATAAATAAAAATACAACATATACACAAATAGAAGAGCCTTAACTGTATTAACCTGTGATGGCCTTGACCTCCAACAGTGTTGCCACCAGCAGAAGGGACATGAACTGAAGTGTCCATGTCGTCATCCTCATCTCTAGCATCAAATGGGGTCACAGTGTTACATGGGGAATGAAGTACCGGTAAGGCATTGATCATTTTTAAATAGAAAAAAAAAAATCATAAAACAGTATAATTAAATAACATTTAAATTAAATTAAATACATTGTTTGATCTTTCATTTCTCCCCATCGCTGCATGGGGAGAAAAGTGTCTGGTAAGTCATTTGTAAACTTAAATTAATAAATAAAAATACAACATATACACAAATAGAAGAGCTTTAACTGTATTAACCTGGGCTGGCCTTGACCTCCAACAATGTTGCCACCAGCAGAAGGGTCATAAAGTGAAGTCTCCATGGGTTCCTCATCCTCATCTCTAGCATCAAATGGGGTCACAGTGTTACATGGGGAATGAAGTACCGGTAAGGCATTGATCATTTTTAAATAGAAAAAAACCCCATAAAACAGTATAATTACATTACAAGTCATTTGTAAACTTAAATTAATAAATAAAAATACAACATATTCACAAATAGAAGAACCTTAACTTAATTAATTAATTATTAATCTGTGATGGCCTTGACCTCCAACAGTCATACACCTCCAAAAATCATAAAACAGTATAATTAAATAACATTTAAATTAACCCTCATGCCCTCCTCAAATTTAGTAACACTCGTACCCCTCGTGGCAAAAAAAGCCACGCACTTAAAAACTGCTATAAAATCATCATACATCAATATTTTTTTCTACTTTTTTTTTCATAAATCTCTTAAGCAACTTCTTAGCTGCTCAAAGCTACTTAACATTCAATAATTTTCAGTATTTTAACCTTTAAATGCCTGTTTGAATACTTGAAGGTTTTCATTATTTATGACAAAAAAACATAAAAAGGTCATTATTTTCCATAAACTAAATAGTAAATGGATGGGGCTTTGGTGGTGATTAGAGTCTTGGATGTGTCAAATATTAGTAGTAAAATTGATTTGATTGCATTAGTATTTTTTATGTAGTATCAAATACTAATACTGGACACCCTCGAGGCAGAAATTGCACCATTGACTTCCATTGAAACCACACTTTCTTATCTCTCTGCCATTCCTTTATAAAATCATTTCATTATGAAGAAAAGTTGTGATATTTGACATTTTTAGTGTTTTCCAAAAAATTCAACCATTTTCCCATTGTAGGCCAATGCATGAAATTCTTGAATTTTGACAGTTACTATGACTACCAAGGGGCCCCAAGAGTTTGTTTTTTTGCGTGTGTGTGTGTGGTGTGTGTGTGTGTGTGTGTGTGGACATGTATCTGTGAAGAGGAGCCTCCTGCCTTTGCTTTGCTAAAAAACAAAAACAACTGCTAGTTTGTTTATGCACCTAGGCTTTTTGTGTGTGTGTGTGTCTGTCTGTGTGTGTTTGTGTGTGTGTGTGTGTGTCAACATCTGATTCATCAATGTGAACATTTATTGTGCAAACAACAACTTTAAAAGCTTCATCAACAAAAGAGAACACAAGAGAACATGAAATATGAACAAATTTGAACCAGCAATGTCCAGGCTTTGAATATGTTTGAGAGAAACAGATAGATTGAGAGTGTGTGTGTGTGTGTGTGTGTGTGTGTGTGTGTGTGTGTGTGTGTGTGTGTGTGTGTGTGTGTGTGTGTGTGTGTGTGTGTGTGTGTGTGTGTGTGTGTGTGTGTGTGTGTGTGTGTGTGTGTGTGTGTGTGTGTGTGTGTGTGTGTGTGTGTGTGTGTGTGTGTGTGTGTGTGTGTTCAGTTTAGTTTATTTGACCAGCAGGTCCAGCAGCATGTGACCTGGTGCTCTCTAAACGTGCACTTGTTACACTTGGTGCAGGTGGTAAAAGACCTCTTTTTTAGGCCTGTGCACAACCAGCACACACTTCTCCTTCTGGTCGAGCTGGTGGCAGCAGTGGCAATGGCGGTGTTGGTGGTTTCTGCGAGGACAGTAGTCTGTAACTCCAGCACCATGGCAGCAGCAGCAGCTGTACACGGGCCGGTACACATCTGCTAGGATGTGAAGTCCCATGTGGGCCTTTGTCTCTTGGGGCATCCACATAGCTCCATCCAAACACTGAATGCCTCCCGTGTAGATTTGTCATTTGTTCAATGAGCTGGGTCATGTCAGGAGTAAAGATCGCAGATCACCCATTACAGAGGGGGGAGCAGTTGGGGGTTCGGTGCTTTGCTCAGGGGCACCTCGGCAGGGACTCAAACCGGCGACCTTCCGATCGCCAAGCGGAAGCCCTACCGACTGAGCTACTGCCTCCCCACACACAAATGTTAATGTTTACCTGGCTGATACTGTAAATGATGCCATGTTACATGGGGGCGGCAGTGGCTCAGTCCATAGGGGATCGAGGTTCGAGTCCCGTTGGACCAAGAAAGTGGACTGACAGCTGGAGAGTTGCCGGTTTGCCTCCAGGGCACTGCCGAGGTGCCCTTGAGCAAGGCACCGAACCCCTAAAACTGCTCCACGGGCGCCGTATAATGGCTGCCCTGCACCCCCTCTGTGATGCATGTGTTTGTGTGTGTGTGATATGAGGGGGTGCAAGATAAATTTCAATTGCATGCAATTTGCTGTGAATTGCATGCAAAATGACGATTAATAAAGTATCTTAAATCTTAAATCAGACACGTGGCACTGGACATGCAAGGAAGAGGAAAAAACACCATTGTCACCAATGAATTATAATACTGGGAACGCCTATTACTTGCTGTATAAATGCAATTGGATATGTAACCTCGTGGCCTGACCCACGACACAATGACGGGGGCAGGACGAGCGCTCTTCAATGTCTTATTCCAGTAAAACCCATCTGAAGATTTCAGTTCATCTTTGCCTCATCATTCACAACCAAAACAACGAACATGAGAGAAAGACCATCAGCTAGGTCCTTTTTTCAATATTTGGTGACACCTGGACGTGTTTGGTGGTGTTTGTTTATTGGAAGAACTCCGGCAAACGCTCCACTTCTATAATGCGCGCAACTCAAAAGGTACAGTACAGAACCTGTTAAATCAAATCTGTAATAGGTTATTGGACACTCTAAAGTTTATCTATGGAAGTGGGTGATTGTCTGCTGTAGCCACATAAATGTCATGTAAAGAGGAGACTGACTGAAATCTCTGGATGGTTAACTGCGGTAACATATTGAAATTCTTATCCAGACCGGGGAGATACGAGTCTTCCCAGGGTTGAATTCCCTAATTAAATTGTTTTTTAAAAAAAAAGGCTAATCTCAGTTGAATTCCATTTTTAGCCTGGGTTGAATTCCTTCTTCAATTTTAAATTGAGCTAATTTCGGTTGAATTCCGGTTATTAGCTGGAGTTGAATTCTCTTATTAATTTTGCGGAACTAATTTTGGTTGAATTCCAATGTAGTTATGGTTGAATCCAACGACTTGTGTTAAAATATAACCCGCTAATTATTAGTAAGGAATGTCCAAGCGTTCCTGTGATTCGGTGTGATCACATATTGGTTGAATTCCAGTTATTGTTAACTTGTTAAGCTTAAATACTTAGAGAACCCTTGGGGTGCATCTGTAAGAGAGATGTGGCAGATTACTGACACAAAATAAAGAATAAATAGACTTTGGAGTAATTAACAATCGTTCCAAGTGATTCTGTGTTAAGTCCTGTCTAGGAGATAGTCGTATAGTCAGGAGGATGAATATCCGTATAGGGAGTAATATTTTTGTCTGACCGTTTATTGAGATCTCCGGAGTAATGTAATTTTAAACTGTCTGTGTTGTATTGGTGGATTAAGGGTAATCCCCTTTCAAACTTTTGGTAAAGTTGCGTACTGGCCATACGTTCCTTTTTCAAAGCTGTATGTGTGTTGGTGGGGGACTTGCAGTCACGTGTCTTTGTACACATAGCAGTGCCTGCTCTATGCCACATAGACTCCAGTCTACGCCTCTGACCTTTGACACTTCCGACTTGTCCAGGCGTCTGGACCCCTCAAGGAACTCCCACGACCCCTTCCTGACCTCGTGTATGCATCAAGGATCCCCGAAAATTTCCCCTGTTCCTTTTGACTCCTCCCGGAATCCCTTCAAGAGCTTGGAAGAATGGGAGGCAGATGAATAAGACACTGACGCCAACAGCTATCATGCCCTTCCTTTTTCTCCAGATGTGTCAAACAGAAAAACAGACCCCATTCACCAGGTCAAGGGCAACACACAATATACGGGGAGAAGAGCGTCTGACCCGGAAACGCAGTTCCATAGGAACAACAACAAGATCTCAAACTATGAGAAATATGGCCACACATGAACTTGAAGGATCAAGAAAAGATCCCGTGCAATTCATGTGCCCTCTGCTGCCAGACAGTGCTGGAAATGTCACTTTCTTTCCATGGAAGCATCGAGACATGGAGGGCCTCGCATCCAGCTTGCCCCCACTGGTAGAAGGAGCAGTCCAGTGGATTTGCAAGTTTGAGTCTCTCACCTCAGGCGACTTCCTGGCCATGGGAGACCTCCGGGCCATGCTGGGACGCTTGTTAGGACGAGAAACAGTTGATGACATCGACTAACGGCTCCGCTTCATGGGAGTAGCAGACTCGGAGCCCTTGAACAGAGGAAGGACTGCATATTGGACTGAACTGCGACGACGCTTCCCCCCCGATTCTGAAAGTCTCCAACCTGCAGCAGTTGGATTGGATTAAGGGAAAATCCTTCCATGTGTTCCTCAACAGTTGTGCTGAACAGTGAGCCGACACCACTGGAACAATGCCCCACACTGAATTGCCAAACAGTGCCACGGTCCAAATCTTCCGAGCAGCGGTGATGCGCTCCCTGCCCCAGCAGGTCCAGGCTAAATTGGAAGATGTTGTAGGTCTGGACCAGGAAACCCACGACAAATGGCGGGCCGTGTTGGCTCATTACACTGAACGGCACTCTCAGACAGAAGATTCAGACGTCTCAGAGATTAACACACTCCAGAAAACGTTGTTGAAAAAGCTGATTGCCCTGATCAATACTGACAAGGAAACCAAGTCAGTCCCCCCTGTTGAAATATGCCCAGTGGTCCCCGAACTCCCTTCCCCAGCCGTCCCTGCCCAGCTAGCCCCACCTCCACCTGTAGCACCCCAGGCTTGGGTCCCTCCTCAGCCAGCCTCATATGGTATGCATTTCTATCCATATGCTCCACAGCCCCAGATGTATTCCACCCTGTACCAGAATGGGCCACGCAATCAAAGAGGACGTGGACATTCAGGAAAAGACAGAAGAGGAAGAAGAGCAGCACTACGTCGACAGCCCCTCAACAAAGTCTGTTTTCATTGTTTAGATCCTTGTCACTGGGTCCGAGCGTGCCCTTACATGGAATATGCATGGCAGCAGTCTAAACTTCAGCAGCGGAATATCAGAAAGGAGGACAGGGAACAGTTGAGCGCTCACCGCACCATCCCCCATACGCCCCACAAATGCCCATGTATGCCCGGCCCACAGGTGACCCTTACAACCCGGGTCACTATTGACAAGGCCCAGAGACAGCGCATCCAACCCCCTCCCCAATCACCATAACCTACGCCCTCAAACTGAATATTCACCCATCCTTTATCAGGTCAAATGGATCTTCACACACTCATCACCATCGAGCAAGCCATGGCGCATGCGGCTACAATGCCAGTACTGGACTACATCAACACCTTCCATTTGGATGTTTCTGAAAAACCGTGCATCCCTACTCACAGATTCAGACCAGAAGTCAAAATAATATTTATTAAAATGTACTTTATGTATGAAAACGTGGCACAATATTATCGCTTTTTTTTCTTTCTTTCTTTCTCTCGTTTTTTTTTTTTTTTTTTTTTTGTGGATTGCAGTTTGGCGCCCTGCCCACTTGATGGCGCCCCAGGCGACCACCCGGTTTGCCCATGCCTGGATATGTAACCTCGTGGCCTGACCCACAGCACAATGACGGGGGCAGGACGAGCGCTCTTAAATGGCTTATTCCAGTAAAACCCATCTGAAGATTTCAGTTCATCATTGCCTCATCATTCACCAGAGAGAAAGCTAGGTCCTTTTTTCAATACGTCGTAGACAATGACGATAGAACTTGGATTACGATCGACACACTCGATGGCAATCTGCATCTGTCATCAAAGGTGCGATGTGAAAGCTTTGTTGTGCTATACAAAACTTAACTAACTTCACTTATCTGCAAAGTTCTTCAGCACATGTGAACATCCCCACAAGCTAACGTTGCCTAACTATACGTGCCTCACTCGACCCATGTCCATTTAGTCCAAACCAAATTCAAAACTATCCAAAAACTCTGAGAAACAGTTATATATCATTTCTATTCAAACATATACATCCAAAAAGATGTATCACATACCTTTTTGGCCAATTTGTTAGCACCTGTTGTCCGACAAATTGCACACTCTAGACTCTAACCAGTCTCAGTCTCGGGATAAATACAGACAGTACATAGGAGGATATGACACAATTCAAAAACACAGGTCTAGTCAATAACCTGTTACATTTCGTGATTGCGAGACAGAGTCATAATTGTCGGACTGCTCGGCCTTGTTGGAGGTATGACTGCCTTGTTTTTCATATTAGCTCCAGCTGTTCTTGTCCAATCAAGGTCTTCTGAGGACTGCCTGCTAGTTGTTGTCGAGTCTTGATACTATCGAGCGCTGATTGGTCCGCTGCTCATGAGCCCCGCCCCTGCGATGCTGCTGCTGCTACTACTAGCCCCTCCCCATATACGGCCCGCAGGCCGGAGGTTCCCCACCCCTGCTGTAAAGAATGGGTTTGGTACGTCCTTTTTCTTTTTCTACAGTCTTAAAGTTTTCAGAATTCTTGAAGATACCGTTTGTATGCAGAGCTCCTCTTGATCACAGAATGCGGTCTGAACCTCCACCAGGTGAGAGGATTGCATTCATATGGTGTTTTCTGATATTTATACGATTTGTATGGCTCCAATCTATGCAGCTGCTGTTTGTGTTTTCGTTTTTTTTTTTTTTTTTTTTGTACGTTGTGCAAGTGCAGTCATTTTGTTTGTTTTGGTGTTTTGCAGCAATTTCCGGTTTTCTGTCCAAATCATTTAACTATTGCTTTTGTCAAACACATAAATGCCGTATTTAATGTGAAGACAGTTAACATGGGCCAAGTGGAAAGATGTGTTTTGATATGATCGAGTGTAAACTTGAGGACATAAAATTCATTAAATTCTGAAACAAAACTTGTCCACTTGTCATTGGCGGTATTAGCTCAGGTTGTTTTATTTGGTTTTATACTTATTGAGGATTCAATAGAGTGTCCCCTGCGTGTTCGTTGATTTGATGAGGAAGGAGGAAAAGCCGGGCTGAATCTTCAGATGGGTTTTATTGCAGTAGGACTTTTGGACAGCACTGGTTCCGACTCTCTCATGCGTCAAAGAAGGACCCTCAAATATTCCTGTGCATCCCTATTTATCCCACTAATACAGGGAGTTCCATAATATTCTAATTCACTGATGACAGTGTAGTTTAACTGTTATCTATTGGTCAACCAGCTTCAAGAGAGAGGCGGCGCTAAGATTCAAATCTGAGGGATGAACAGCTGTCTGTGGGGGAAAGTGGAATACTCTTTGCGTGTAAATTAAAGAACAACACTATAGTGTGATTAACCCTTCTATAACCCCACTGATCTAATCCAGGCACCTCAGACTGAGAGGCTCTTCCTGCCTCCTGCTATCTAACATGCTGAGGCTTTGATTAGTGATTAGTGGTCTGTTAACAGGTGGTTAGGTGCCCTCTTCACCTGTTAACAGATATTTGTTATCAAGCCCTCCTGGAGAGAGAAGCTGTGGATCTCGCTGTTTTATTGCTCCATAAACAGACTTGCTGGAGCCAGCCATTTGGTTGACATTATTTGTTATATTCCAACATTCCCCCTTTTCATCATTCAATGAATCCAACTTCAGATAAACAATCTAAGCCGCCAGCAGCACCAACCAAACCACTCAGTTTGATCCGACATCTCATCACATGAACAGAATCACATTATCATCCAGTAGAATTCAAAAGGTATAAAAATGCAATGTACATGACTTATACAAACAGATTCAGTGCATATGATATGTATACAACCAGTGCATATGACCTCTATAAACTATACAATGCATTTGACACCTTAATAAACAGTAGTTGCTTCCTTCATGGAAAATTACTGTGCAATTATTCTTTCATTAACACAAAAAACAACTTCCGCGGACCGGTAGGGAGCTGGTCAACCCATCGGACCCCCCAGCGATTCGGAGCGCCTCTTCACATCTATAATATGTAACATAAACCATCTGGTTCCAGGGTCATTCACGGGACGCTGCGAAGGCGTCCACACATTGTACAGGCCCGCCGTTAGGACCTGGAACTTTAAACCTTCAGAGGCCCTGGAACACAACTCGAGCAAATACAATTCAATAATTCCCACCCCACAGTTATAAAACACCTCAAATTAAATCTATTCTATTCACTGGTGCAAAAGCGCAAACTTGTGCATGCT
Source organism: Genypterus blacodes (assembly GCF_046128005.1). Classification (NCBI taxonomy): domain Eukaryota; kingdom Metazoa; phylum Chordata; class Actinopteri; order Ophidiiformes; family Ophidiidae; genus Genypterus; species Genypterus blacodes. Next base: position 245,180 of record NW_027467003.1, on the reverse strand, counting down.
TTTAAAATATAAACATTTGTAATCCTGAGGTAGTCTGAGGAGAAAGGGAAAGGAAGTCCTTAGTTCACAACCACTGTGGTCAGGGGAAGAAAATCAGGGTCGTCACCGACATCCTGCTCCAGCAGAAGAGGTTGAGTCAGCATCACCATCTGACGAGGCTCAGGTGTCATCATTGAGGTGATCAGGCGAACTAAAAGAGCTCGGCTGCAGGGAACACAACAACATCCACAAACAACCAAAATCCCTGCCATAACTGAAATAGAAAGGAAGACGGCAGCAGCTAATTTCTTATATCTTCCAAATAGCTTCTCGAGGGTGTCAGAGAAGAAGTCATCTATCCCTGAGTTCTCAGACAGCTCGTGACTCAGGGACCTCAGACTCGCTAATGCCTTGGTGACAAAACCGTCTGGGGAAGTGTTATTGGAAGTACAACAAGAAGATCCAAACATGGAACACACACCCCCTTTTTAGCTAAGATCATGTCGAAGGCGATCCTATTCTGATAGGTCATCAATATGGTGGGGGCCATTTGTTCAGTCATCCCTTTTACAGCATCCCGTGTGTAATTGACAAATCTCTGTTGATTATAATAGATAAAGTTAATTCAATCAACATTTTTATCAATTGTGGCCCGCCAGAAAAACTATGATTCAAAACCCTGCGCCCCCTAGCTCTGTTCTTGTCTGGAACACCCCAAAGCACCCCAATCTCATCAATATACACCTGTGGACCAAATGGCCCCTTGGTGAGGTGAAAAAGGGTGAGCTTCTCTTGTCAAGATCTGTAATCAGATACAGAGGACATGGGGAGGAGCATTATCAGCAGCTGAATGAGAGCACAGGAGCCCTTCCATTCGTCAGGTAGGCGAGAGCGAAGTTATGAGGTCCCCACACAGTCACCAGATGTCAGATGAGAACCAGTTGTGATCCCTTGCCCCTGTGATTGAGATTAAGACACTTCATTTGTCATATCAAATACAATTTAACTTTGGCCTAAACACATTAACAGCTTCTTGCCATTTCCCCCTTTTTCTGATACAACACGGCGTCCACAATGCCGTGTTTTCAGAAACATCTAAATGGAAGGTCATGGTGTAGTCTGGTACTGCCAATGCAGCCGCATGCGCCATTGTTTGTTTGATGGTGATGAGTGTTTGAAGACATATTTGAACTGATAGGGGTGAATCTTTGGCATGAGGGCGTGGGTTATGGAGACTGGAGAGGGGGTTGGATGCGCGGTCTCCGGGCCTCGTCAATAGTGACTTGGGTTGTACTGGTCATCTATGGGCTGGGTATACAGGAACATCAATGGGGTGTATGGGGGCTGCTGCAGTGGGCGCTTAACTGTTTCCTGCCCCGTACATCTCGAGATCCCCCTGCTGCCTGGAGTTGGGACTGCTGCCATGCACGTTCCATGTGTGCGCACTCCCGGACCCAGTGACCAGGATCCAAACAATGAAAACAGCCTTGGGTGGGGGGCTGCTGCAGTGGGAGCTGCTGTCTTGTATGATCCCATTGTGGGCATTCTCGGATCCAGTGGCCAGGATCTAAACAATGAAAACAGCCTTCGGTGCGGGGCTGCTGAGCTAGTTCTGCTCCTCTTCCTCCCCTGACTTTTCCAAAACGTCCACGTCCACGTCCTCTTTGGTTGCGCGGACCATTCTGGTACAAATTCTGGTGGAATACATGGGAGGCTGTGGAGCATATGGATAGGGATGCGTTCCATATGAGGCTGGCTGAGTAGGGGCCCAAGTCTGGGGTGCTTCTGGTGGAGGGGCGGCTGGCTGGGCAGGGACGGCTGGGGAGGGGGGTTCGGGGACCACTGGGCAGATTTCAACATGGGAGGCTGACTTGGTTTTCTTGTCAGTATTGATCTGGGCTATCCGCATCTTCAACAACGTTTTCTGGAGTGTGTTAATCTCTAAAACGTCTAAATGTTCTGTCTGAGAATGCCGTTCAGTGTAATGAGCTAACACGGCCCGCCATTTGTCGTGGGTTTCTTGGTCCAGTCCTACGACATCTTCCAATTTAGCCTGGACCTGCTGGGTTAGGGAGCGTATCACTGCTGCCCGGAACATTTGAACCTTTGGCGCTGTTGGGCAATTCAGTGTGGGGCATTGTTCCAGTGGTGTCGGCTCACTGTTCAGCACAACTGTTGAGGAACACATGGAAGGATTTTCCCTTGATCCAATCAAATCGCTGCAGGTTGGAGACTTTCAGAACCGGGGGGAAGCGCCGTCTCTGTTCCGTCCAATATGCAGTCATTCCTCTGTTGAAGGGCTCAGAGTCTGTTACTGCCACGAAGCGGAGCTGTTCGTCGATGTCATTAAGTGTTTGTCGTCCTAACAGGCGGCTCATCATGGCAAGAAGGTCTTCTATAGCCAAGAAATCGCCTGAGGTGAGGGACTCGACCTCTTCAAGCTTGTCCCGGTTTTGCTGTTCCACTTGATTGGCGGCCGTCGGCAGGGTCATGGCGCCGGCCCGAATCTTCTGCGTCTGGTCTCTGTCTGTCTTGGCTGTACCCCATGATTTCTTTCCACCTGCCTCCCATTTCTTAGAAGCTTCTGTAGCTGCTGCATTCATTCTGTCAAAGGTTGCTCTGACGTATTCAGTGGAGGGAGGAGGTGCATCAGGTTTGGGCCAGAGGCCCCTGTCTTCCCAGTCAGACAGGAGGCGTTCCAGTTGTTCTCGGGTTTTGTCTCTTTTATCAGGATCCGTTCCTGACATGACCCGTCTCAGAGTGGCCTCAGTGTAAGACTTGCAAGTAAGGATTTCGGCCATAACTGTAGAAGTCTTTTCAAACTTTATGATATTCTTATGTTGTACTTATTTAAGAAAGAGAAAATTAAAAATTAAAGTCTAAAAATTATTTAAAAAAAAAATTGAATTAAAAAATGTAAAGAGAAAAAAAACTAAAAAATTCAACAAAGCTAAAAACAAAATTAAAATAATTGTTTCTACTAATCAATTAATTAATCAATTTCAATTATTTATTTTACGCTATTTAACTAATTAATTAATTAAGAGGGACTTTCTTTTCTTTTCTTCAACTACAGCGGGTGCGATAATAAATGTCAGGGGAAGATTCAGGTGCAGTACTACTAAAGGGGCTGAGGGTGGCGCTATTGAGTCGCTTTCTGAAATTCGGCGAACTCTCGTAGCTGCAGTACTGCTGTAGGCCTGAGGCGTCGTTGCGTCACTTCTGGGGTCTGGGGCGCTGTTGACTTTTCTAGAGTTTGAGGACCAATTGCCAATGCAATATTGTTGAGGACTCTATGGCACTATTCAATCTCTTCCTGAATGAAAAAACAGAAATCCAATGTAATAGTTATTTTTCGGGATTCACCAACAATTAATCCCCGGGACTTCGGCAGTGTATCATTGTATATTACTGCATGATATGCCGGGGCTGAAAAACTCCCGAAAAAGTCTCTCAACTTTTATAAAACATATATCCTGAATATATTCAGACACCCAGACACACAGAGGGTTAATCACACAGCTCAGATATTCAGGGACACGTGTTATAAGACAGTTACACACACACCTCAGATATTCAGACACGTAAAAACAAAGTTATTCACACAGCTCAGATATTCAAAGACAAGTGTTATAAGACAGTTACACACACAACCCAGATATTCAGACACAAAACAAAGTTATTAACACAGCTTAGACATCCAGACACACACACACGCAGAATCTCAGTCAGATGCAGCCACCTCTCAGTCACACTAACGAGGAAAAACAAACACAAGTGCTGCAAGTCACACACACTCACACACGTGCACAGCTGGACCAGAACACACGGCCAATTCTCTCACAGACATACGGCTCATTCGTTCGCTCCTGTAGTCAAAGACATGGACACACACTCACACACACACAGACATACAGCTTTGTTTATTCCACGTATGGCCAGTACGCAGGTTTCACCGAACCTCGAAACAGATCTAAATACAGACAATCAAAAATCACCTGAAGCCCCCGGCTTCGTCCGGACTTCAATAAACGATTTCTCAGACAAGAATATTACTCCTTATACGAATATTCATCCACTTGACTATACGACTATCTCCTAGACAGGACTTAACACAGAATCAGTTGGAATGATTGTTAATTACTCAAAAGTCTGTTTATTCTTTGTGTTGTGTCAGTAACCTACCACACTTCTGCAAAAGTGCACCTCCGAGGTTTTTAAATTTTTAATCTTAACAAGTTAACAATAACTGGAATTCAACCAACCACAAGAACGCTTGGACATTCCTTACTAATAATTAGCGGGTTATATTTTAACACAAATCAACGGACTTAAACCATAACCAAATAATGGACAAAATAATGACAAAATAATGGACTCTAACCAATATTAGTTCCGTTTTAATAAGGGACTTTAACCCACCAAACCAGACGTTAACTGAATTGGCTCCTTTTAAAAATTTAATAAGGGACCTGAACCCCAAACTAAGTAGACTTTAACTACTATTAGTTTAATTTAAAAACAAAACTTTAACTTGCCGGATCGAATATCCCGTAATTCCCCAGTCTGTACCGAATATGAGATTTCCAAAGTGTTACCACAATTACTCATACAGAGATTTCAGTATGTCCCCTCTTAGAATTACTTTAAATATACGTGACTTACAACAGACAATCACCCACTTCCATCTACAAATTTAACATGTTCTGCTCACCTTTTGATACGGCGCCGTATGGAAGTGAAGCGTTTGTTATCTATTGGTCAGCCAGCTTCAAGAGAGACGCGGCGCTAAGATTCAAATCTGAGGGATGAACAGCTGTCTGTGGGGGAAAGTGGAATACTCTTTGCGTGTAAATTAAAGAACAACACTATAGTGTGATTAACCCTTCTATAACCCCACTGATCTAATCCAGGCACCGCAGACTGAGAGGCTCTTCCTGCCTCCTGCTATCTAACAGATGCTGAGGCTTTGATTAGGTGATGCAGTGCCCTCTTCACCTGTTGACAGATATGTGTTATCAAGCCCTCCTGGAGAGAGAAGCTGTGGATCTCGCTGTTTTATTGCTGTTTTATTAACAGACTTGCTGGAGCCAGCCATTTGGTTACTGTAACTATATTAACCTCAGTTACTGCAGAGCTGAATTCAACTATCAAATCAAAAAGTAAAAATGCCCATAACATGTAAGCAACAAAGATAGAGAGTGTAAAATGTTTAAAAATGATCAAACAATGAAAATAATGTCACATTTGCTCAGTTGTGACTTGGCAAAAGCCTCAGTAGCATCGTGATACAAAGTTGAGCTAGAAGGTGTGGAAGAAAATGTGCTTTATTCAGGACAATAGTATGCAAGTTAACCGTGTGCTCTTGGCAATCATTTAATATTATGTAACTGTTCAATATCAGAAAGGAAGTACACAAGTTGTTTTTAACCTTGAGTGGTTTACCAGAATCGTTCATCCATCATCAGCGAGGAAGCAACATTATGTCTTGCCAGGTCACCGTGACATGGTTTCTAAGGTAGCCAGGGCCAACAATAGAACAAGAGAAGAGATTGCGCAACAAAATGCTGGGAAGTCCCAGTCGTCTTTAACCCGAAGACGCTAGTAGTCAAGTGATGGCTAAAATGTTGAAACTGCTCATTCATGAGATCTTGAATGATTTTGACAAGGTTGTCAAACATTCCATAAATGAGACTTTGAAATGCTGAAAAGATTTCTTATTTGCCGGAAACCTCAAGGAGCTTGGGGGTACTGAACGACTATGTAAGAGATTTTTCTAGAAAAACTATATGAGCACTCTGCGGCTCACTAGGAGAGTAAGATCAGATTAGCTGGCTCACAGGAAGACCACGAGAGAAACGGGTCTCCTGTGAAAAGGTTGGTTAAAAAAGGACACTGTTCAAGCCTGTTTTGTTTTGGTTGTTAAATGGAATTCTAGCTGCATGACTTCTATGCATGTGGCAGTGCATTATACATAAAAACCTTTAATCCTTAATGTGTATTATAGTTTTGATATTTATAGATATTAGTAGTTACATTGTATTTCGTTGTAAAAATAAAGCACCAAACAAGACTTTCTTCAATTTATGTTTATTTTGGGAACACAGGTGGTACTGTGGTTAGCACTTGTGCCTCACTTGTGATCTCAAGGTATTTTGAATCTGATGGCTTGGGGGAAGAAGCTGTTGCAAAATCTGGCTGGATGGTAGCCTCAACGCTAGAATGAAGGCAGAATGAGATGGCAGAGGGTCACAACTGAACAGAAACAAGATCATGTCACAAGGCTTATAATAGATTTGTTTTATAAGTCTATAAAGTGGCAATATACAAACTGACGCCTGCCACAGTACTCAAACTTACCAGATTCAGAAACTGTCTAAGTCGTCGCTGGAATCAGATGGGTTCACATTGCTGCATGGGGAGAAAAGTGTCTGGTAAGTCTTTTTGTAAACTTAAATTTATAAATAAAAATACAACATATTCACAAATAGAAGAGCCTTAAATGTATCAACCTGTGATGGCCTTGACCTCCAACAGTGTCGCCACCAGCAGAAGGGTCATCAAATGAAATCTCCAACAGGATGACCCAATCCTCACCCAAATCATATTGGGTCCCATCGTAGCTGTAGGGGAAGAAGTATCTGTCACTCTCTCTGCATTTAGATATAAAGTAAGTAAGTAAAAGTATAACATTCTCACAATATGACAATCACATTTCAGATTGTATAGCCTTGACCAATGACAAGACATGTTATAGAACAAATTGACTAAGTTAACCTGAGTTCGCCTTGTTCTCCACCAGATTCAGTGTTCCCACCAGCAGAAGGGTCATCAAATGAAATCTCCAACAGGATGACCCAATCCTCACCCAAATCATATTGGGTCCCATCGTAGCTGTAGGGGAAGAAGTATCTGTCACTCTCTCTGCATTTAGATATAAAGTAAGTAAGTAAAAGTATAACATTCTCACAATATGACAATCACATTTCAGATTATATAGCCTTGACCAATGACAAGACATGTTATAGAACAAATTGACTAAGTTAACCTGAGTTGGCCTTGTTCTCCACCAGATTCAGTGTTCCCACCAGCAGAAGGGTCATCAAATGAAATCTCCAACAGGATGACCCAATCCTCACCCAAATCATATTGGGTCCCATCGTAGCTGTAGGGGAAGAAGTATCTGTCACTCTCTCTGCATTTAGATATAAAGTAAGTAAGTAAAAGTATAACATTCTCACAATATGACAATCACATTTCAGATTGTATAGCCTTGACCAATGACAAGACATGTTATAGAACAAATTGACTAAGTTAACCTGAGTTGGCCTTGTTCTCCACCAGATTCAGTGTTCCCACCAGCAGAAGGGTCATCAAATGAAATCTCCAACAGGATGACCCAATCCTCACCCAAATCATATTGGGTCCCATCGTAGCTGTAGGGGAAGAAGTATCTGTCACTCTCTCTGCATTTAGATATAAAGTAAGTAAGTAAAAGTATAACATTCTCACAATATGACAATCACATTTCAGATTGTATAGCCTTGACCAATGACAAGACATGTTATAGAACAAATTGACTAAGTTAACCTGAGTTGGCCTTGTTCTCCACCAGATTCAGTGTTCCCACCAGCAGAAGGGTCATCAAATGAAATCTCCAACAGGATGACCCAATCCTCACCCAAATCATATTGGGTCCCATCGTAGCTGTAGGGGAAGAAGTATCTGTCACTCTCTCTGCATTTAGATATAAAGTAAGTAAGTAAAAGTATAACATTCTCACAATATGACAATCACATTTCAGATTATATAGCCTTGACCAATGACAAGACATGTTATAGAACAAATTGACTAAGTTAACCTGAGTTGGCCTTGTTCTCCACCAGATTCAGTGTTCCCACCAGCAGAAGGGTCATCAAATGAAATCTCCAACAGGATGACCCAATCCTCACCCAAATCATATTGGGTCCCATCGTAGCTGTAGGGGAAGAAGTATCTGTCACTCTCTCTGCATTTAGATATAAAGTAAGTAAGTAAAAGTATAACATTCTCACAATATGACAATCACATTTCAGATTTTATAGCCTTGACCAATGACAAGACATGTTATAGAACAAATTGACTAAGTTAACCTGAGTTGGCCTTGTTCTCCACCAGATTCAGTGTTCCCACCAGCAGAAGGGTCATCAAATGAAATCTCCAACAGGATGACCCAATCCTCACCCAAATCATATTGGGTCCCATCGTAGCTGTAGGGGAAGAAGTATCTGTCACTCTCTCTGCATTTAGATATAAAGTAAGTAAGTAAAAGTATAACATTCTCACAATATGACAATCACATTTCAGATTGTATAGCCTTGACCAATGACAAGACATGTTATAGAACAAATTGACTAAGTTAACCTGAGTTGGCCTTGTTCTCCACCAGATTCAGTGTTCCCACCAGCAGAAGGGTCATCAAATGAAATCTCCAACAGGATGACCCAATCCTCACCCAAATCATATTGGGTCCCATCGTAGCTGTAGGGGAAGAAGTATCTGTCACTCTCTCTGCATTTAGATATAAAGTAAGTAAGTAAAAGTATAACATTCTCACAATATGACAATCACATTTCAGATTTTATAGCCTTGACCAATGACAAGACATGTTATAGAACAAATTGACTAAGTTAACCTGAGTTGGCCTTGTTCTCCACCAGATTCAGTGTTCCCACCAGCAGAAGGGTCATCAAATGAAATCTCCAACAGGATGACCCAATCCTCACCCAAATCATATTGGGTCCCATCGTAGCTGTAGGGGAAGAAGTATCTGTCACTCTCTCTGCATTTAGATATAAAGTAAGTAAGTAAAAGTATAACATTCTCACAATATGACAATCACATTTCAGATTGTATAGCCTTGACCAATGACAAGACATGTTATAGAACAAATTGACTAAGTTAACCTGAGTTGGCCTTGTTCTCCACCAGATTCAGTGTTCCCACCAGCAGAAGGGTCATCAAATGAAATCTCCAACAGGATGACCCAATCCTCACCCAAATCATATTGGGTCCCATCGTAGCTGTAGGGGAAGAAGTATCTGTCACTCTCTCTGCATTTAGATATAAAGTAAGTAAGTAAAAGTATAACATTCTCACAATATGACAATCACATTTCAGATTGTATAGCCTTGACCAATGACAAGACATGTTATAGAACAAATTGACTAAGTTAACCTGAGTTGGCCTTGTTCTCCACCAGATTCAGTGTTCCCACCAGCAGAAGGGTCATCAAATGAAATCTCCAACAGGATGACCCAATCCTCACCCAAATCATATTGGGTCCCATCGTAGCTGTAGGGGAAGAAGTATCTGTCACTCTCTCTGCATTTAGATATAAAGTAAGTAAGTAAAAGTATAACATTCTCACAATATGACAATCACATTTCAGATTGTATAGCCTTGACCAATGACAAGACATGTTATAGAACAAATTGACTAAGTTAACCTGAGTTGGCCTTGTTCTCCACCAGATTCAGTGTTCCCACCAGCAGAAGGGTCATCAAATGAAATCTCCAACAGGATGACCCAATCCTCACCCAAATCATATTGGGTCCCATCGTAGCTGTAGGGGAAGAAGTATCTGTCACTCTCTCTGCATTTAGATATAAAGTAAGTAAGTAAAAGTATAACATTCTCACAATATGACAATCACATTTCAGATTGTATAGCCTTGACCAATGACAAGACATGTTATAGAACAAATTGACTAAGTTAACCTGAGTTGGCCTTGTTCTCCACCAGATTCAGTGTCGCCACCAGCAGACAGCTCATGGAAACTGCATGAAGTCTCCATGGGGACGACCCCATCCACATCCTCATCATCAGATGGGGTCACATTGCTACATGGGGAATGAAGTATCAGGTAAGGCATTGATCATTTTTAAATAGAAAAAAAAAATTGTCATTATTTGATCTTATAGAATATTGTAAAACAATCCTTATTACACAAATGTAAATGTTTACCTGGCTGATATATGACGCCATGTTACATCACACACGTGGAACTGGACATGCAAGGAAGAGGAAAAAACACAATTCCAGGGATATACCACGATATTTATACATCAAATGACTTTAAGATCACATTTTTATTTGAATGTGTATTTTGTTGGTTGAAGACTTACCTGTTGAAACTTAATTGATTTATCGTCGTAGACAATGACGATAGAACTCGGATTACGATCATCGACGCACTCGATGGAAATCTGCATCTGTCATCAAAGGTGCGATGTGAAAGCTTTGTTGTGCCTTACAAAACTTAACTAACTTCTGTGGTATATTTTGCTGTGATCTAGCATCTCAATAAGAACATTACATTACATTACATTACGATCATTTGGCAGACGCTTTTATCCAAAGCGACTTACATTACATTATATTACCACCCTTCGCAGAGGGGGGAGCAATTGAGGGTTTGGTGCCTTGCTCAGGGGCACCTCGGCAGGGACTCGAACCGGCAACCCTCCGGTTCTTAAGCGGAAGCTCTACCCACTCGACTACTGCCTCAACATATATCCATTCTAGTAGGGAAGGCCTTACAGTTGACAATGGACAAAGGAAAAGTGGACCTCAAGCTAGTCTAAACTGGACAAGGAATGTAAATTGCACAGAAGGTTAACAGTTTAAGCCTTGGGCTTAAACAGCAGACATATAGATGATAGTTTATGGCCGTTATAAAGTGAACTATTACCCAATATCGTCATGTAGTGTTTACAGGGGTCCCAGGTGGTTTGTCAATATCCACTGAACGGGTCTTTTCTTGAGTGACAATCAACTGTATAAATACGTCTGAAAGTCAGAGTTCGGGAGCGACTCATTCTGCAGAGTGTTAATCAACACCGATTGCATGTGCGCCGTTCTCTCTCTCTCTCTCTCTCTCTCTCTCTCTCTCTCTCTCTCTCTCTATCTCTCTCTCAATCCTTTGTTCTGGTAAACTGCTAATGTGCTACACCTCCGTGCGTCTGACTGTCATTTTGTGTATTGTAAGCCTTGCTTTGAGCCTCTCAGCCTGCCTCACAAGTTACCTGAATCAAGACTGTCTCTACCCCATCTTCTGCTGTGTCGAGGGGTGGAGCACACTCTCACACACAGGCACGCACGCACCAGCACACATATAGGGAAGCGAGGTAGAAAGCCGCATTTCTTGGGACCGCTACCATTCACACGTGTTTAGCCGCCATTGCTACATAGCCTGTAGCAATGGCCAAGCTAGAAAGTCAGAGTTCGGGAGCGACTCATTCTGCAGAGTGTTAATCAACACCGATTGCATGTGCGCCGTTCTCTCTCTCTCTCTCTCTCTCTCTCTCTCTCTCTCTCTCTATCTCTCTCTCAATCCTTTGTTCTGGTAAACTGCTAATGTGCTACACCTCCGTGCGTCTGACTGTCATTTTGTGTATTGTAGGCCTTGCTTTGAGCCTCTCAGCCTGCCTCACAAGTTACCTGAATCAAGACTGTCTCTACCCCATCTTCTGCTGTGTCGAGGGGTGGAGCACACTCTCACACACAGGCACGCACGCACCAGCACACATATAGGGAAGCGAGGTAGAAAGCCGCATTTCTTGGGCCCGCTACCATTCACACGTGTTTAGCCGCCATTGCTACATAGCCTGTAGCAATGGCCAAGCTAGAAAGTCAGAGTTCGGGAGCGACTCATTCTGCAGAGTGTTAATCAACACCGATTGCATGTGCGCCGTTCTCTCTCTCTCTCTCTCTCTCTCTCTCTCTATCTCTCTCTCAATCCTTTGTTCTGGTAAACTGCTAATGTGCTACACCTCCGTGCGTCTGACTGTCATTTTGTGTATTGTAGGCCTTGCTTTGAGCCTCTCAGCCTGCGTCACAAGTTACCTGAATCAAGACTGTCTCTACCCCATCTTCTGCTGTGTCGAGGGGTGGAGCACACTCTCACACACAGGCACGCACGCACCAGCACACATATAGGGAAGCGAGGTAGAAAGCCGCATTTCTTGGGACCGCTACCATTCACACGTGTTTAGCCGCCATTGCTACATAGCCTGTAGCAATGGCCAAGCTAGAAAGTCAGAGTTCGGGAGCGACTCATTCTGCAGAGTGTTAATCAACACCGATTGCATGTGCGCCGTTCTCTCTCTCTCTCTCTCTCTCTCTCTCTCTCTCTCTCTCTCTATCTCTCTCTCAATCCTTTGTTCTGGTAAACTGCTAATGTGCTACACCTCCGTGCGTCTGACTGTCATTTTGTGTATTGTAGGCCTTGCTTTGAGCCTCTCAGCCTGCCTCACAAGTTACCTGAATCAAGACTGTCTCTACCCCATCTTCTGCTGTGTCGAGGGGTGGAGCACACTCTCACACACAGGCACGCACGCACCAGCACACATATAGGGAAGCGAGGTAGAAAGCCGCATTTCTTGGGACCGCTACCATTCACACGTGTTTAGCCGCCATTGCTACATAGCCTGTAGCAATGGCCAAGCTAGATCCCGCCGTCTTAGTTTGATCCAGATCCTACTAGTGGCCGTGTTATAACAAGAAGTGTCTGAAATTGTTTGCTCTGAATGTTTGTATGATTATCAGCCTCTACGCGCGTCAAGTCTCACCCTTCTAGACTGATTTCGAGCGCAAAACTAATCTTTAAATTATTCCCGTTTTATTAATTAATCTGATAATTTTAATTGATAATTAAGACTTATGGTGAATCTTTAAGGTTAGGTCAATTATCTGCTATCTTGGTTCCCTGTGCCAACAAACAGGGTGGTGCCCCGAGGACTTTAAAAATACTTCAGGACACGTGGACATCCCCCCCTAGCTAACAAGCTAAGGTTTCTATCATACAGGCTTAACTCGACGCATGTCCGTTTTTGTCGAAACCACACATCAAAGGTGCGATGTGAAAGCTTTGTTGTGCCTTACAAAACTATCCAAAATGCAGCACTCTGATATGCTATGACGTATTGCTGTAGTAGAGTAAACAAAACAGTTATAAATTTCTATTCAAACACCTACATCCAAAAAAATATATCACATACCTGTATAGCCATTCTGTCAGCAACTGTTGACACGTGTGAGGCAGATTTTATATGTTCTTTATACGTTCACCAATAATCTGTTAAGGAAGACGTCTGTGCCCATCCATCCACTATCTATCACCGCTTATCTACTAGTGGATCGCTGGGTTGCTAGACCCAGTCCCAGCTGTCAACGGGAGAGGGCGGTATACACCCTGGACAGGTCGCCAGTCCCTCTATTTATAAATATTAGTAGTTACATTTTCGTTGTGAAAATAAAGCACCAAACAAGACTTTTCTTCAAATTATGTTTATTTTTGTGCCTCACTTGTGATCTCATAGAATACATTTGTTGGGTATTTTGAGTCAGTGCAAGCTGTTGCAGAATCTGGCTGGGTGGTATCCTCAACCCAAAGGCAGAATGAGATGGCAGAGGGTCACAGCTAAACAGAAACAAGATCATGTCACAAGGCTTATTAAAGATTTGTTTTATTAGTCTATAAAGTGGCAATATAGAAACTGACGCCTGCCACAGTACTGAAACTTACCAGATTTAGAAACTGTCTAAAGAAAATCTTACCTCTGGGATCTTTGTACAGAATGTTGATAATTTTGTCTTCTCTGTCCATTCAGGAGGAAGCCCATCATGTCTAAAAAATACCCACAAGAGATAGTCCAGTAGATTAAACTACCAGTAGACATCAGCAGTATACAAACATTCCAAGTACTTGTACTCCAAGTAAAGATGTGGTGCATAATTCCTCAAATACACACAATATAAGGTCCCCATTCTTCTGTCTGTCTCTGACTGTTTATGGTTGCATTCGCCTAGATAGTTTGCTCGCCCTGTAAGAGTTTAATCTTCTTTGCATGTAGCTTTATTGTTTTACATTTATATTTGTGTGTCTCACAATTTGCCTAGACTTCAACTGCAGGATAGAAATGGCCCTATTTCTAATGTGAGACTTCCAATGTGCACTTGGAGAACCCCAAATAAGTATCAAAATGGGTCATGGTTAACTTTATTCTTATAGACATGAGAATAAGCAAAATAAGAATTAAACATCAGAAAAAAGGAAAGACAAATCATTTCTCTATACTACTACTATACTACTCTATACTACTACTACTAATAATAATAATGATAATAACTTAAGGATGTGTAAACAGAGAGGGGAGCGGGGCAGACACACCACTTGACTCTAGAGATGGGTGCTACCGGGTATTTGGTATCGATCCGATACCAAGTAACTACAGGGCCAGTAGAAGTGTGAAGTGTGTGTGTGTGTGTGTGTGTGTGTGTGTGTGTGTGTGTGTGTGTGTGTGTGTGTGTGTGTGTGGCTGGCGTGTGTGTGTGTGTGTGTGTGTGTGTGTGTGTGTGTGTGTGTGTGCGGGCCAGGCTGAGCGTACCTGCAAGTGACAGGGTAACATCAAAAGATGAGGAGGAAGGGGGAGCAAGGTGTGATGCTCCGCAAAGTGTGATGCTCCGCAAAGTGTGTGTGTGTGTGTCGAGGGGTGCGCGCTGAGTGGGCGGGCCAGGCTGAGCGTACCTGCATGCTTGAGCCAAGTGACAGGGCAACATCAAAAGATGAGGCGGAAGGGGGAGCAAGGTGTGATGCTCCGCAAAGTGTGATGCTCCGCTCCCTGCTGTGACACAGCGCTATTCTCACAGACAGACACACTTTGATGAACCCGCAGCATTCAGTGCGTGCGGGAGAAAAAAAAAAGCTTGAATATATTATCCATATTAGGATCGATCCGCCCAGCCCACCTCTACTTGACTCCACTGCAGGTGAAGAGAGAGACAGAGCGGTGAGGAAGACTGAGGAGCGTGTGTGAGTTTTACATTGTTATTAATATGAGTGAGACTAGAAAGCGAAGCAGCATCTGGCTGCAGTTTAAAGATCTTGGAAACAACACAGCAGAGTGCCTTCACTGCAAAACCAAGGTCACTGTAAGAGCAGGTTCCACCACAAACCTGCATAGACATGCCAGGACTGTCCATCCTGCAGTGCAGTTGGAGGAGAGAGGGCAAGCCAGCTCACCAACTTCTGATCCAGGTGTATCTCATACCAGAACAACAGCTGCTTCAACGTCATCTACTGCCATCGCCATGCGCGCAAGTATCCCTCATACTGCAACTCAGATCAAAATCAATCAGTTTATGCCTAAACTGATGACCCCAGCCAAACAACACAATATTGATGTTGAGTTGGCTAAGATGGTAGCCTCCGATTTTCAACCTTTTTCCATCGTGGAGGACAAAGGAATGAAAAACTTTGTCAAAGCCCTAAATCCAACATACAGTCTACCCAGTAGAAAAACATTGTCCCAAACGATGATTCCAAATCTATATCACACAGAACGAGCATTATGGCATGAAAGGGTGAAAAAAGCTCCATCAGTATGCCTGACAACCGACTGCTGGACCTCCAGAACAACCTGCTCCTTCATGTCTGTCACTTGCCACTTTATTGAGGATTACAAGATGACATCTTGCCTTCTGGACTGCTTTGAGTTCACGGACAGACACACTGCCGACAACTTGGCAGAGGAGCTACTAAGAGTGGCAAAAGAGTGGCAAGTGGAGGACAAAGTGGTGTGTTGTGTGAGTGATAATGCTGCAAACATCACCAAAGCCATAAAAATTTTGAAGTGGACCCATCACCCATGTCTGGCGCATACACTAAACCTGGTGGTTAGAGATGCTCTGAAGGTGATCAAAACAACCGTGGATAAGGTGAAGGCTGTTGTGGAGTTTTTCCGCAAAAGCACAGTAGCAGCACAGAAGCTAAAGTCCACACAGCGCCAAATGGGGATTCCTGAACTGAGGCCCAAACAAGAGTGTGCCACCAGGTGGAACTCAACATTTTATATGTTGAAACGGATGCTTGAAATAAAAGATGCCATCATCTCCACCCTGGCCCTCATCAACGCATCTATTGAGCCATTAAGCCAAGAGGAATGGGAGCTGCTGAAAGAGGTCTGCGCCGTCCTGCAACCATTCGAGGAGGTGACTGTGGAGATAAGTGCAGACAGGTACCTAGAACCATTGAAGCATTGTTTTCTCTACTGCTATTCAGTTACTATTATACATTGCAAACACAACACATACAGTATAATGCATCACGTATAATATGCCACATACTTTTAAAAAACTAAATTCTAAAAGTTGCTGTTTTCTCTCCTTCAGCTATGTCACAGCCTCGAAAATGCTCCTGCTTTGCAAAGGTCTGCAGCGGGTGACAGCCGAGAACCAACGGACAGTAACTGTGCCGAAAGTGAAGGAATTAGTTGCAGCTCTTTCTTCAGCCATGGACCGCAAATTTCTGCGGATGGAGTACAACACTGTCCTTTCAGAAACTACCTTATTGGATCCAAGGTTTAAAAAACTTGCCTTCAGTGATGGTAGAGCTATTGATGAAGCTCTTCAGAGGATTAGTGCAGCAGCAGCAGCAAAATGCACCCCCAGCAGCCAGCCAGCTCCCCCATTAGAGGGCCAAGTGGAGGAGGAGCAGCAAACCTCTGCTGTTTGGAGGCTTTTTGATGACAGAGCTACAGGAGATGCTTCAAGGAGAAATCCGACAGCTGATGCTATAATGGAGGTGAGGAGCTACCTGGAGGAGCCCCTCATCCAGAGAGCAGAAGACCCACTGAGCTGGTGGCAGGCCAAGGCCTCAGTCTTTCCACGCCTGGTGAAGGTGATGGAGGGGAGACTATGTATTGTTGGCACATCAGTTCCTTCTGAGAAAATCTTTTCCAAAACAGGGCAGATACTCACGGAGAGGCAAAATCGTATCAGCCCATCCAAGCTGAGGCATCTGATCTTCCTGAATGCCAACCTGCCCTGAGGACTAATGCTGTTTGCTGGAGTTTGGTTCTGGTTTTGGTTCTGTTCTGTGGATTTGTTAGAAATCTTTCGTTCATTTGTCCAATACAAAAGTTTAATTGAGGACATTATTAATGTTAGCTTGAGTTTGGTTCTGCTCTGTGGATTTGTTTGAAGTTTATTGTTAATTTGTGCAATAAAAAAGTTTAATTGAAATAAACAAATGTAAGAGTGATTTTGTCACAGAATAAATGCACAGAATTAGGCAATTATAAGGTCTCTCATAAAAACACTGAAAGCAAAAGGCTTTTCAACACATAAACATTGATCTTTTTGCAAAGTTAAGGTAAGCTATAGGCTACAAAAGATCCTAAATAAAGAGCCGATCGGGAGTCGAAAGAGCCGGCTCTTCTTTGGGAGCCGAGTCAAAAGAGCCGGCTCTCGGAAAAGAGCCGAACTTCCCATCACTAGCTCGCGCTCTCTGGCTCTGCGGCGCGCGCACGCGAGCCAAACAGGGATGCAGGCGGACGCGGCGGGGCGAAAGGCAACTTCACCTTGATCTCTCAGCGCCTGCGCCCTCCTCGCTAGCGCTCTAGGTCCCCGCACAAGCCCGGCAGAATGATGAAATAGCGCCGCTTCCACACTACCAGGTGTCAACCAGGACGCGGTCACCTTTTTTTTCCCTCTCCCGCCCCCCTCCACCCCGTCCCCCCGTCCCGTATGCGGTCCGGTCGGTGCTGGTTTCCATGAAGACACTCGGTACTCGCGAGACTCCAATCATCACTTTCGCAGGTTATCCACGGGCAGCCGCGATGGTTCAATGTCCTGTTTAATGGTCGAGGTACGTCCAAACTTCACTACGTTACACATTTCCCCCCTCCGTTCGTACACACACGGCAGCTGCGGGCTCGTAACAGAGTTGCTTTGAAACAGGCCCACGCTTGTTAGCCTGTTACATTCCTGTAATGATGCGTTTACGGACTGAAACAGCGTGCAGTAGTAAGTTTACACCGGATCCCGTCATGGCCGACTTGGTGCTATTTCTTATCAGTTTCATAATTCTTTAGTGATAACAGTTTGTGTTTTGTTCTCAGCGGTGAGTTTACAGTGACCTTGGTGTTTGTTGTTTGCTGCGGAGCTTTTCTTATTCAAACACAAGCTGCAGTGATGGAGGACAGGAGGCCTGTGGTGTTGTTGTGTCAACATGCAGGTGTACAGTAAAGGGAATGGGGTTTGTAGGTCAGTGTGTTTGCAGCGTGTACGTTTGTAAATATTACAATTTTTAGTCCTTTAATCGCTTATATAAAGAGGTATTGTACAAATTTAGGTTTATGAATTGGACATGAATACAGGCAGAGTTTATTGTTGTAACAGGCGGTGTAATGGGGAAATTCAACCTTTCTCCAGTTGTGTGTCAGTGGAAAAACCTTTCCTGTGTATGTCTCACCACTTTGGTTTAAGATGTTCCAGGTACGAGTAGGTGTGTTAACATTAAATAAATCTGGTGGTTAAGTTAAGATAACGGGACATCAGTGCACAATAAGTGACAGGTGCAGAATCTTAAACAGTGACAGATTTAGGTACAAAGCAGAAAATTGTACTGTATTGATGATATTGTCTTTATGTTAAAGCTTGTGTTTCCGCTCCAGCACCTATAGATTTATTTTCCTAATGTTTCCCAGCGTTTAAATCAGTCTAGGTTCATTCCTGTGCAACTTTGAGAGAACATATGGGAGATAAAGCACAGACCTGCCCAGTGTAAACAGTTTGACAGCAGCTGTGCAATAAGCACACCAGGAGAGAGAAGATAGGATCGAGACTAGAAAGAGGCTTTTTGGTTTCGGATGGGAGCTTTCAGTAAAAAGAAAAACAGGGGAGGTGGGGGGGGATGGGGAGAAGTGGCCACGGAGCTTGAGATGATGAAAGAGTAAGTGACAGCGGGTGTATAAACAGCGGTAAACATGCCAAAACCACATGGGCTTCATGAGTGAACAGTTGTTGCCTCGGGTTTGTCTCCATCCACCCGTTTCCTCCCTGCCAGTAAACAACATTGCACTAATTTATGAGAAAATCCTCCTACTCAGTCTCTGTTTTTGTGACTACTTCCCTCCATACAGGCAGCAGCGCCGTACAGAATAATAACAGATGATTCGTCATGTGTACATCACTTATCTGTGTCTCATTGTCTTCATTTCCATCCCGCTGTGCGTTTAGTCCCTCTTCTCTTCTATGCACACAAAAGGTTGAGGCGTTATTATAGCTGTTACTAGCTGGTATAAATAGCCGTCCCCATATACCTACTGGGAATTGTAGTCTATAATACTCCTGACCTGAGTCGCCCTGAACTCTACTAGACTTTGGGTTGTAATTAGGCGCAGCGGCTCAGATCTCACATCAGCTACAGCCGATGTTGCCGTCTTTAATTTGCTTTCCACCTCAAACATTCAGCTGTCTTGTCTGTTTATCTGTGGTTGAAGGTGTTGACGCATACAGTGAGAGAAATATACATTGATGTTAGTTATTAATGTGAGCTTTACACAACTTACAGTTCCCCGTCACCACTGTCACCACCTTCTAATTAAATCCACGTTAAGTAGAACTCAAGTCACATTGACAAGACATTCCTCGCTTGCTCATATCTTCAACCACACGGGTGTAAAAATAGTGCAGCAAGCTTACAACAAACAAACATAACAACAGAAGCGGGAGCTGTGGCCTGATAGCAGTGTGATCGTCTCGTTACAATCGACACGCTGACATGAAAATGAGTGTAAACTGCCAAAGCAACACCGCCATGAAAGTGTCTTACTCATATTATATTAAAGAAACGTGAAGCAAATACATAGAAATGGGAAATGTGTGTGTTTACTGTGTGTATTGTTGCCAGTGTGCCTGACCCAGATTCCACCCACTGTTTATCACTTATCAAAGCATGCAGCAGATACACTGTACATGTCATCACTTACTCATGCTTTATCTAAGCATGGTGTTCAGTCAGTGTGTTCATGCTTTAACCCCTCGCAGTAACAAAGGGTTAGAACAGGAAAGAAGACACCCAGTGTTTATTACAGGAGGTCGGCATGTAAAACACCAGGACTGATGTGTTTATGTGTCATATTAATATTAATCTCTCTCTGTCTCTGTCTCTCTCTCCGTCTCTCTGTCTCTCTCTCTCTCCATCTCTCTCTCCGTCTCCATCTCCCTGTCCCTCTCTCCCTGTCTCTCTCTCTCCGTCTCTCTCTCTTCGTCTCTCTGTCTCTGTCTCTGTCTCCGTCTCTATCTCTCCGTCTCCCTGTCTCTTTCCCTCTCTCTCTCTCCGTCTCTCTCTCTCTCTCTCTGTGTCTCTCTCTCCG